>NW_027132720.1:0-11295 GCF_026122565.2 Emydura macquarii macquarii | reverse complement strand
ACATGCCAGATCGAGAACCTCTTCCACTTTGCCAGGTCCAGAGCATGTCAACTCTAAGTTGTTCAGCCATGGAGTTTCCAGGCCATGAGGTGCAGGGACTCGAGGTTTGGCTTATGTACCCAACCGTGGTCCAGGATAATCAGATGTGGGACCAGGGACAGGCTGATTGAGTGTCCACCGAAAGACCCAGAATGGTGGTGAACCAATGTTAATGAGACCAGTCTGGGGCTGTCAGGATTGTGGAAGTCAGTCTCTGAAGTCTCTCCTTGTGTTGGGGTGTACCATGCCCCAAAGCCCTCTATGGAGGCCTCATGGTCCTACCACCTGCTGCCGCAGAAAGAGCAGTAGAGGTGAGTTCTCCTGGCTGCCTAGAGTGGCTGTGGGGAAAACAACCAATCAGGGAGAGGTTGCATGTAGCAGCCAATCAGAACACAGCAGGCCCCACTAGAAGGAGCTGCAGTACCTGAGCAGAGTCAGTTGCTGCATGGAGGCAGAGGAGAAAGCCTGGTACTCCTGGATGAACGAAGGAATTCCAAGAACAGGGACAGAGCAGCTGCTGGCAGGGATCAGGGGAGCAGGAAGGAGATCTTGGCTGGCTGCTGAGATGTGGTACCTGTCTGCCCTGAGGTAAGGTAGAAAGAGAGAGAGAGACAGCCATGACAGAAGAATTAACATAAGGTTTAAACCTTTAAACTGGAGACAAAATGAACCCATTCCATTTCTGAAGCGTGTCTTCTGTACCTTCCTCAAGATGAGAGATGACTTAGAAAAAATGATTGATAGAGCTTAGAGCATTATATACCCCACCCAATAGAAACAGACGTGATACTGGCATTACACTACTTTGAGCAAAACAAGCAGATTTTGAGAAGAGCCAGAGAACATGGCAGTGAGTTTAGGAAGGCACAAAGTGCAGAGCTTTCAAGGTATAGCAACTATAACTTTGAAGAGAAAGGCACTGAATGAAGTCACAGCCTACCTTAGGGGACCTTGGATAAGAGATAGACGGGGCTTCCTGGTTAGGCTCATGTTGATTCATTAAGACGTGCAATACGGCAAATGGGAGAAGAGTGGAGGCCATGATTCAAAATACAGAGCAGCAAGACATGAAACATAGAGGAGAAAAGCCAAGAAAGAGAACTGCTAGGACAACGATCCCAGGACTAGTCCAAAGGAGCAGACGGATAATAGCTGAACACTTATCTCCACCATTGGCCCCTTTAATTTTTAGAGAGCTCAGTACAGCTTTAAAAGACCCCTGAAGTCCATAAAAAGGTCATTACAGATTGGAAAGCGTAAGCAGGATGGGAAAGAAATAATATGACTGTGTTTATAACTAAAAGGGTGAAGTGGGGACAGGCATAATTGTAACTTAAGCAAGGACATGAAGAATTGCTGCTATGCTGCATCCTACTTTGGTTTTGTCACAGATAAATAATTGTAGTATTTAAGGAAAAGCCATTCTACACTTCCAAACAGAGGTGCCAGCAACAATAGCCCAGCTCCAAACCACTGTCACCCTCTTCACTGTCTGCCAGAAGTCTCTCCTCATGAACCATTTCATCTGCCAAGGCAGGGCAAAGCCCTGAATGCTCCGAAGGGAGAGAATTCATTAGACTCTGCACCACGTGCAGTGTCTGATGGCCATTAAAGGTATGAGCGCCGACTGAAGCTTTTCCCACATTCAGTGCATTGCTGTGGTTCCTCTTCCATGTAGATTCTCTGCCATCTATATCAGGAGAAAAGGACAGAGGAGTCTGAGGAGTAGCCGTGGATCCCGTGCTGGGAGGGAAAGCAATGCTGGGTCTATTTGTTGTTTGTCTCCGGGAGGGCCGTGCGGTGGGGGGCTGTGTAGCCCCTGAGTAGAAATGCAATTCCTAGCATACCCTAGCAGCGGTGTACATTTTTACAGGTGAGGCGGAGCAGTAGTGGCACGTGAGAAAGAGCGATCTGCCATCTGTGTGCAACTGCAATGTGAAACACCCTGACAGAGCTACACAGTGAGTGGGGTGAGTGCCAGGATAAACTTAAAAGTTCCTCCCGTGTTTGATTTATTTTGTTGAATTTGATTGGTAGCAAACACCTTTGAGTTGGATGCAGTGATCTTAGAAGTGAAGAGTTTGATCAACTTCAATAATGATGTGGTGAATGGATTGGATTGAACTCTCAGCAAGTTTGCAGATAACACTAAGCTGGGGGCAGTGGCAGATACACTAAAGGACAGAGATAAGATACAGCATGACCTTGACAAATTGGAGGATTGGCAGAAAACAAATCAGATACGTTTCAACAAGGACAAGTGCAGAGTCCTGCGAATAGGACAGAAGACTCCCATGCACTGCTACAGACTGGGGACCGACGAGCTAACCCTAGGAGGATGGTGAAGTACTGGAATGAGTTATCTAGGGAGGTGGTGGAATCTCCATCCTTAGAGGTTTTTAAGGCTTGGCATGACAAAGCCCTGGTTGGGAAAATTTAGTTGGGGTTGGTCCTGCATTGAGCAGGATGTTGGACTAGATACCTCCTGGTATTCCTTCCAACCCTCATCTTCTATGATTGTCTAATTCCAAAGTGGGGAATAACTGACTGGGCAGTGGTACTGCTGAAGAGGATCTGGGGGATATAGTGGATCATGAATATGAGTCAACAAAGCGATTCAGTTGAGAAAAAGGCAGATGCCATTCTGGGGTATATTAACATGTGTGTCGTACATAAGGCATGGGAGATAATTATCCAGCTATACTCTGCACTGGTGAGACCATAGTTAGAGTGCTGTGTCCAGAGTTGGGCACCACACTTTAGAAAAGAGATGGACAATCTGGAGAGAGTCCAGAGGAGAGGAACAAAATATTGCAAGTGGTTTAGAAAACCTGACGCTTGAGGAAAGGATAGAAGGTACTGGGAATGCCTAGTCTTGTGAAGAGAAGGCTGAACGGGGACATAAGAATCTTCAAATCTGAAAAGGTTTGTTATAAAAAGGATGGTAATTAATTGTTTTCCATATCCCCTGAGAGTGGGACAAGAAGTAATCAGCTCACTGTTCAGGAAGGGAGATTTTGCTTGGATATTAGGAAACATTTTCTGAGAATAAGGAGAGTTAAGCACTAGAACAGCTTACCTGGGGTGGTTGTACAGTCCCCGTCAATGGAGTTTTTAAGATCTGGTCAGACGCACCCTCCCCAGATTTGTTCGTAGTTTCCACAATAAATGAGTGGGAGAGGCAGGGGCAGCAAGGGCCCACGCCTAAAGCTAAGGACGCCAAGAAGTTGGATCTCTTTGGCAGGAAGATATGTTCCACGGGGGGCTCCAGCTTCTAATTTCATATCAGCAGGTGCCCCTCAGCCTCTATGGCTTAGAGCCCCCAAGAGTTAAACAAAATTCACTGAAATGCTCCCACAAGAGTCTAGGGCTGAATTTTCAGCTTTAGTTGAGGAAGGCTGGACAATAGCAAAGGCTTCTCTGCAAGCGGCACTGGACGTTGCAGATTCAGCCATGTGAACCATAGCTTCAGCCGTGGTAATTCAGAGGAGTTCATGGATGCAGGCCTCTGGCCTTCCATCCAAGGTGCAGCGAAACATTCACCCAGGAGCTCCCCACTGAGGGCACGTTCATTTTTTTGGAACAAACTGATTTCAAGCTCCACAGCCTGAAAGACTCGAGGGCCTCCCTGAAGTCTCTAGATCTTCAGACCCCAGCCCCTCAGAGGAAGCATTGCATATCACAAACCTTGTCTCGCTTTTACCAGTCTTAACTGAAGCAAGACTCTACTAGGAGAAGTGGCTGGAGCAATAAGAGAAGGCCTCCTCCTTCATCGACCCACAGGCCTGGGCCCGCGAAACAATCGTGGGGTTCAAAGCAGACCTTTTGAGGGTGTGACTAAAGATGGCACACCAAAACAGTATCTGGATCTAATCCCCTGTATTTTTTGGACTGGTTATCCCACTTCTATTGGGTGTTCCGTATTACTTCAGAACATAGGGTGCTAATCATGATAGGACGGGGATACTTCCTACAGGTCAGTTGTTCCCCTCCTTCCCACCTTCCCTCTCCATCCCTCGTCAGGGACCCTTTTCATGAACAACTTCTAATCCATGAGTTGCAAAAGCCTCTAAAATTGGGAGCAGTAGAGGACGTTCCTCTGGACCTGTGAAACCTCATCAGATTCATGAAGAAAGTGTGGTTCTGCATGGTCTCCCTGGCCTCCATCATCCATTCTCTGTATGCAGGGGACTGTATGCTGCCCTCAACTTCAGAGTCACAGAAGATTCCGCCAATTTCTAGTTGATTACCAGTTTACTGTCCTCCCCTTCAGCCTGTCAACAGCTCCTCACGTATTTACCAAGTGCATGGCAGTCGTTGCGGCTTTCCTGATGGAAAAAAGGGTCCATGTTTACCTTCACCTCGACAATTGGCTGACCATGGGCTGCATCAGGGCAAAGGTGGAGTCCAATGTAAGCTTGATATGGACAACCTTCGAGAAGATAGGCCTCCTAATGAATGTGCAGAAGTTAACTCTCTCACGTGTTCAAATAATAGATTTCTGAGGGGCAATCCTCAACTCGGTCCAGGCCAGAGCCTTCCTTTCAGAGACCTGGCTTTGGGCAAGGGGAACTATCATAGAAAGTCACAGAAACCATGCTACCTCCATGCAAGACAGTGCCTGAAACACCTATGGCATATGGCCCCATAGTTACAGAGGCCTTGTCTTTGTTGCGGAGTGGAGCTCTTGTTGCATATCGACGTCAGAGAGCTCTGAGTGGCATGGCTTTCCTGTCAATCTTTCCAGAACCACTGAGGACAGTGATGTCCTAAATAAACCAACAGCGTGGAGCACGCTCCTCTCCCTAGTGCCAGGAAGCCCTCCCCCTGTGAGAGCAAATGGAGAAAACCCCAGAAGTTTTCCCGTCCCTTCTAGGACTTCCCTTTGATGGAAGTCAAGTGAGACCATGATGCTTCTGGGCTGGATACTGGTGTCAGGACCGTGAGCCATAACAGCACATTGTTAAGGCCCCCAAGGTTACAAGGCAGATCGGGACAGACCCCTTTACTGGTCTAGGTGCTGCCCAAAATGTCACAGACTGTGCCACTCTGCAGCATCTAAGCAGGGTGCTGTCTGGGAAACACTGAATCCCCTTGATGACAGAGGGCACATGGGAAACTCTTCACAGTCAACAGGTCACTTGCATTAGAAAAGGGAATTTGACCAGAATTAATGTGCATCTTTGTTTATTTTCTGTGTAAATTTGGACAAAGCACCCTTGAATAAAGACGACATATCCTTACTCCCTCCTGTGATGCAGGTCTAAAGTCAGTGACCCCAGACAATCACATTCTGCAGGTGTATTTTCCCACTTTGTCTCGAAGCTCTTTGGTTTTGACCCCATAAATGATAGGGTTGAGCATGGGGGGCACAAGGACATACATGTTGGCCAAGAGGATGTGAATGTGGGCAGCGATGTCCTGACCGAACCTGTGTGTCAGGGCAGTGAAGAGGTAGGGAGTATAAGACATCAGCATCACACAGATGTGGGCTGTGCAGGTGTTGAGGGCTTTCCCATGGGATTTCTTGGAGGAGATCCTGAGGACGGCCCTGATGATCAGCCCATAGGACAGTCCAATGAGTGTCAGGTCTAACCCGATGTTCACAAATGTTATCACCAGGCCATACATCCGGTTGACTGTGGTGTCCCCACACGAGATCTTCACCACAGCGAGGTGCTCACAGTACGTGTGGGGGATAACGCGGTTGGCGCACAATGGCAGCCTCCACAGTAGTAGGGGCACTGGCAGAACGCAGATAACAGCTCGCATCAAACCCACTAGCCCTAGCTTAGCGATTCGTGCATTGGAGAGGATGGTGGCGTATCTCAAAGGGTCACATATGGCGATATAGCGATCGAAGGCCATTATCACAAGGACGTCTGAGTGCATAGTAGCAACCGAGTAAAGAAAGAACATCTGGGTGAGGCAGCCGTCCACAGTGATCTCTTTGGAATGAAACCAAAATATGCACAGTGCCTTTGGCACGACACAGGTCGTCATGCTGATGTCTGTAAGCGCCAGCATGCAGAGCAACAGGAACATGGGCTTGTGCAGGGTCTGCTCTTTGCTCACAACAAACAGAACCATGAAATTTCCTAGCAGGCTGATGATGTAGAAGGTAGAGAAAGGGATGGAAATCCAGATGTGGGCAGCTTCCAGACTCGGGATGCCGTTTAGGATGAATGTTGACGGATCGGAGGGGGTGAGATTGAAAGTTGCCATGAGATGGTTGAAACTCTGAGAAGGCTCAGCAATATTCAGGATGCCTGTGAAGGGAAAAAAGCAGAGTGAGGAGGGTTACACACCTGATAAAAAGTAGCACAGTAAATATTTTATAGTTAGTAACAATCTAGACGGGGGTGAGCAGTGCGGTGCCAACATCTGCAGAAGACATCAAATTTTTTAGGACAAGCAGCAGGGTGGAAAATGATGTATGATGTCAATAAGGATGAAATATGGGGACTGTTACCTTATAAGGAAGAGAAATAACAGGGGATTTAAGAAAATTCTGTAAAATACAGACTGGCAGAGCGTATATCAAAGATGTGTTCTCCCTGTCTCCTAACACAAGGTCAAGAGGACATTCGATTAAACTGAAACATGGCAACTTCAAAACTGATTAAAAAAAGAATGCTTTCTTCACTCAGTGCATAATTACAGAGGAACTCATTGCCACAAGATGAAATTGAGGCCAAGAGCTAAGCAAGAATCGGAAAGGTATAGGACATTCTCATGGATAGTAAGAATCTTCAGTTACAATAGCTACAGCTAAATAAATATATTTGAAAGCCTGTATGCCTGCTTCAGGGCACAAGCCGATGTGTAGCTGTTAGGCGTTAAGGTGATATCCTTATGAAGGTTAGGTTATCCCGCCAACTCCTTTTTTGGCAGGCCCTGGGGTTAATGTTGCCAGAGAGAGGACCCTGGACTAGAAGGACCATAGGTCTGAACCTTGATACAATTCCTCTGCTGAAAATGAACCATGTTTTCCCCATGAAAACAGACACTATCATGCGAGGCTTGGACTTTGTGCTCTCTAACTTCCCTCGTTTCCTTCGGTGAGAAACTTTCCTGAAGGCACCCAGCTTTCTCTGAGACATACCAAATACAGTGGTTTCATTATTCTGCCTTGTTACCTGACAAGGGTGAGCAGAGACACCCATCAGCAACCCAGCTGTTTACCTTTCTCCTGCTTGAATACTGATAAATTGTGCAGATGCCACAAAAATTGGGAGATCATAAATAATAAAGAGGACTGGTCACTGATTCAGAGCAATCTGGATTGGTTGGTAAACTGGGTCGAGGCCAACAATATGTGTTCTAAGAACAAAGAAGGTAGGCGATGCTTACACAATGGGGGACTCTATCGTGGGAAGCAGTGACTCTGAACAACATTTGGGGGGGGGGGGTGAAAGGGTAATTAGCTAAACATGAGGTCCCTGTGTGATCCTCTGGCCAAAAAGAGCTAATTTTATCCCGGGATGATAAACGTATAGGGAGAGAAGTTATTTTACCACTTTCTTTGGCACTGGCGGAACGGCTGGTGAAAAATGTTTCCTGTTCCGGCGTTCACAGATAAAGTTGGATGTTGATACATAAAAATAATTAAGGGGTGACTTGATAACAGTCTACAAGTACCCACGTAGGGAACAAATATTGAATAATGGGCTTTTCAGGGTAGCGTAGAAAGGTCTAACACCATCCAATGCCTGGCAGTTAAAGTTAGAGAAATTCTGACTATAAATAAAGTGTACACCATTTAAATATAGAGAGTAATTAACCATTGAAGGAATTCACCAAGTGTGATGGCTGATTCTCCATCACTGACAATTTCTAAACCAAGGATGTATGTTTTTCTATAAGCTCTGCTCTAGAAATTCCTTGGGGGCAGGTCTCTGGCAATAAATGAGGTCAGACTAGATGACCACAGTGGTCCCTGCAGCACATACGGGAGTCAGCTGGAGGCATTTTGCCTGCAAGTTGTTCACTGAATCTTACTGAAGGCATTTGTTTTTATTCCTGACAGTGGTCAGTTAAGCCTCAGGGGAAAATGTCTCATGTAAATTTTGGAGCTTTGAAAAGGATACTCTGGGTGAGTTTCCATAAAACGGAGGCATCCTGTGTGACATTGCATGGATGAAAGTGTCCCCATGAAACTTCAGCACTGAGGAATGTATGTACAACTGTCCCCATAAATGGCTAACAGACCTGGCTACAAAATTATCTCAGAAAGTGCCGGGTTCAGTGTCTGGGTCCCAGTGGCTCACTGTGTCAGCCAGCGGCCAGGGTGTGACCTGCACCTGGCAGCTGCATTTACCTAACACTGACATAACCCAGAATTCCCAGCTGCCATGATATACTGTTACACACTGTGCACACTTCTCAGTTTGCTCGTTGTTGCTGTGCAGCAGCCGCCAAAGCCCCACCCGGTGTGTGTGGGAGCAACAAGAGCAGCAGCACAGCACAGGTGCCTTGGCATCTGTCACTCTGTGTGTGACGTTCCTCACCGGAGAGAAACCGTCAATGATCCCCCATAGCCAAGGGAGGGGGAAGACGGGGGCTCCTCACCCTGCAGAGGAAGGGTTGTGTGGAGCTTGGGGGGCTCGGAGGTTGTGGGGACCACGGGTAACTGGGAACCCTGGAGAAGACACTGGAATCAGATTGGAATCAGACTGTCAGATCTGATGGGAGACGGATCCAGCTGTGGAGCAAAGATCAATGGTTCTTTCCACTGGGGAAATGCCTCAAGTTGTGTAATTAACATTGAACAGACATTAAAAAATTTGGAAAAAAATTGAGTAAACGTTGTGACACCCAGGCTGCAGTTCTCTGGCTCACCTGGAGAAAGAGGCCCTGACAGCAGCCCAGAGACATTTGGAGCCAGGAGAGCTCCCAGCACTGATCTGGGACCACCAATCAGAAAGAAAAATTGAATGGCAGCAGTGCTGCCTTCCTGTCTGTGTACACAGCACTCCCTGATCCCACAACCCTCAGCGCCACCCACCTGTCTGTGTGCAGCCTCCTCCCCACTCCCACAACCCCCAGCACTCCCACACAATGATCCCACTCACCCAGGACCAACACCAGGTGCCGGACACAGCACACAGTGACAGCTCGTAAAAATATCTACACTTCCTAGATTAAACTCTGTGTCAGGCTGCACCAGGGAAAGGGGGGATGGAGAAGCAGCCTGCACAGCCTATCCCTTGGTGAGGGGAACCCCAGCAGCAGCTCAGTGTGTGCAGGGAAGAGGAGAGGGACAGACCCGAGGGGAGGGGAGAGAGGACGTGGAGTCTAAAAGGAGCCAGAGCGAGTAACTCTTCCTCAAAACAACACAAAGCTTTAGCGTATTCCTCCAATTAGAAACCCAGACGCAACTTCCTGATATTGCTTTTCCATGTTGGCAATTGCTGAAGTTGCCAGGTGACTGTTGTGGGATTGGTCACAGGAGGAGGGATGTGCTGGATGGAGGAAGGTGTCAGAGACAATCTACTACAGTCTATCCACATTACATGACAGTCTGAGACACTCCCCTGCACTGGGAGATTGCAGGAAGGCTAGTTACACCTGCTTGGTGTGTGAATTAGGCAGGATGTCCATTCCCTGGATGTCCTATTTCCTATGTCCTATTTCGCCCTGTTTCAGAACTCTGTGCCACTGCGATCTGGATATGGTATGTCCCACCCCACACACACACAGTGCGCCTGATTCTCCTCCAGTCAGATTTCCAGCACTGCCTGTTTTTCTCTAAACCCAAAACATGCTTTTATTTGTATTGTATTTTGGCGCTTCTCATTCTCTATAGAACCAGAGAAGAAGGTGAACAGAGAGCAGACACCCCAAAAACAATTGTCACCCTACTTGTTTTGAACCTCTAAGCTGTGAGTTTAAGATTTCAGCTACTCTCCTATCACTTATTCTCTGGTCCAGATGAGCTCACCCATCCTTAGAGGCCACAGAACGACTCCAGTTGGAGTCAATGGGGGCTCATGGCCAGTGAAAATCAGGCCTTTTATTTAAGTTCCTTAATTGTGGATTTGGGGTGAAAACCTGGACCTGATGGGAGTTTTGCCATTGATCTGAATGGGACCAAGATTTCACCCTTAGTGTGGAACTTTAGGCTCCCTGCTGTGAAAATCACAGGCATGAAAGATGGGGATTTCAAAACACAGGGGCCCTGATTTTCCTTTCAATGATGCCAGTGTCAATCTGGAGTGAGCCACTGAAGGCAGAATGTGAGAACAGAATCTGGGCAGCCTGTAAAACCCTGTGTGACCCATTCGTCTTGTGAAATCTCTGCTCTAAATCATACCCACTGCAGAGGCTTTGGCTACACTGATTGGTCACAGAAGGAGGGATGGGCTGGATGGAGGAAGGTGTCAGAGACAATCTACTACAGTGTGTCCACATTACATGACAGTCTGAGACACCCCTACCCTGGGAGATTGCAGGAGGGCTAGCTACACCTCTGTGGTGTGTGAATTAGGCAGGATGTCCATTCCCTGGATGTCCTATTTCCTATGTCCTATTTCGCCTGTTTCAGGACTCCGTGCCACTGCGATCTGATATGGTATGTCCCACCCCACACATACACACAGAATGTGCGCCTGGTTCCCTCTCAGTCAGATTTCCAGCAATGCCTGTTTTTCTCTAAACCCAAAACATGATTTTATTTGTACTGTATTTTGGTGCTTCTCATTCTCTATAGAACCAGAGAAGAAGGTGAACAGAGAGCAGACACCCCCAAAAACAATTGTCACCCTACTTGTTTTGAACCTCTCTCAGCTGTGAGTTTAAGATTTCAGCTACTCTCCTATCACTTATTCTCTGGTCCAGATGAGCTCACCCATCCTTAGAGGCCACAGGACGACTCCAGTTGGAGACAATGGAGTCTCATGGCCAGTGAAAGTCGGGCCTTTTATTTAAGTTCCTTAATTGTGGATTTGGGGTGAAAACCTGGACCTGATGGGAGTTTTGCCATTGATCTGAATGGGACCAAGATTTCACCCTTAGTGTGGAACTTTAGGCTCCCTGCTGTGAAAATCACAGGCATGAAAGATGGGGATTTCAAAACACAGGGGCCCTGATTTTCCTTTCAATGATGCCAGTGTCAATCTGGAGTGAGCCACTGAAGGCAGAATGTGAGAGCAGAATCTGGCCAGTCTGTAAAACCCTGTGTGACCCATTCGTGTTGTGAAATCTCGGCTCTCAATCATACCCACTGCAGAGACTTTGGCTACACTTCTTAACCTG
>NW_027132719.1:0-11227 GCF_026122565.2 Emydura macquarii macquarii | reverse complement strand
TGGCCAAAAACAATGAAGATGCTTATATCCTTTGAGCTTTTCTTATCAAAGCCAATATGGCAAAAACAACGAGAGTTCTGCGGCCCTTTAAAGACTTTAGTCTTTAAAGGGCCACAGAACTCTAAAGACTAAAGTCTTTATAGGGCCACAGAACTCTCGTTGCCAAAAACAACGTAGATGCTTCTATCCTTTGAGCTTTTCTTATCAAAGCCAATATGGCAAAAACAACGAGAGTTCTGCGGCCCTTTAAAGACTTTAGTCTTTAAAGTGCCACAGAACTCTCGTTGCCAAAAACAATGTAGATGCTTCTATCCTTTGAGCATTTCTTATCAAAGCCAATATGGCAAAAACAACGAGAGTTTGTGGCCCTTTAAAGACTTTAGTCTTTAAAGGGCCACAGAACTCTCGTTGCCAAAAACAACGTAGATGCTTCTATCCTTTGAGCTTTTCTTATCGAAGCCAATATGGCAAAAACAACGAGAGTTCTGTGGCCCTTTAAGACTTTAGTCTTTAGAGGGCCACAGAACTCTCGTTGCCAAAAACAACGTAGATGCTTCTATCCTTTGAGCTTTTCTTATCAAAGCCAATATGGCAAAAACAACGAGAGTTCTGTGGCCCTTTAAAGACTTTAGTCTTTAAAGTGCCACAGAACTCTCGTTGCCAAAAACAACGTAGATGCTTCTATCCTTTGAGCTTTTCTTATCAAAGCCAATATGGCAAAAACAACGAGAGTTCTGTGGCCAAAAACAATGAAGATGCTTCTATCCTTTGAGCTTTTCTTATCAAAGCCAATATGGCAAAAACAACGAGAGTTCTGCGGCCCTTTAAAGACTTTTTTCTTTAAAGGGCCACAGAACTCTCGTTGCCAAAACAACGTAGATGCTTCTATCCTTTGAGCTTTTCTTATCAAAGCCAATATGGCAAAAACAACGAGAGTTCTGTGGCCCTTTAAAGATTTTAGTCTTTAGAGGGCCACAGAACTCTCGTTGCCAAAAACAACGTAGATGCTTCTATCCTTTGAGCTTTTCTTATCAAAGCCAATATGGCAAAAACAACGAGAGTTCTGTGCCAAAAACAACGTAGATTCTTCTATCCTTTGAGCTTTTCTTATCAAAGCCAATATGGCAAAAACAACGAGAGTTCTGTGCCAAAAACAACGTAGATGCTTCTATCCTTTGAGCTTTTCTTATCAAAGCCAATATGGCAAAAACAACGAGAGTTCTGTGGCCCTTTAAAGACTTTAGTCTTTAAAGGGCCACAGAACTCTCGTTGCCAAAAACAACGTAGATGCTTCTATCCTTTGAGCTTTTCTTATCAAAGCCAATATGGCAAAAACAACGAGAGTTCTTCTAAAGACTTTAAGTCTTTAAAGTCCCAGATGCCTTTATCCTTTGAGCTTTTCTTATCAAAGCCAATATGGCAAAAACAACGAGAGTTCTGTGGCCCTTTAAAGACTTTAGTCTTTAAAGGGCCACAGAACTCTCGTTGCCAAAAACAACGTAGATGCTTCTATCCTTTGAGCTTTTCTTATCAAAGCCAATATGGCAAAAACACCGAGAGTTCTGTGGCCCTTTAAAGACTTTAGTCTTTAAAGTGCCACAGAACTCTCGTTGCCAAAAACAACGTAGATGTTTCTATCCTTTGAGCTTTTCTTATCAAAGCCAATATGGCAAAAACAACGAGAGTTCTGTGGCCCTTTAAAGACTTTAGTCTTTAAAGTGCCACAGAACTCTCGTTGCCAAAAACAACGTAGATGCTTCTATCCTTTGAGCTTTTCTTATCAAAGCCAATATGGCAAAAACAACGAGAGTTCTGTGGCCAAAAACAACGTAGATAGATGCTTCTATCCTTTGAGCTTTTCTTATCAAAGCCAATATGGCAAAAACAACGAGAGTTCTGTGGCCCTTTAAAGACTTTAGTCTTTAAAGTGCCACAGAACTTTCGTTGCCAAAAACAACGTAGATGCTTCTATCCTTTGAGCTTTTCTTATCAAAGCCAATATGGCAAAAACAACGAGAGTTCTGTGGCCCTTTAAAGACTTTAGTCTTTAAAGTGCCACAGAACTCTCGTTGCCAAAAACAACGTAGATGCTTCTATCCTTTGAGCTTTTCTTATCAAAGCCAATATGGCAAAAACAACGAGAGTTCTGTGGCCAAAAACAACGTAGATGCTTCTATCCTTTGAGCTTTTCTTATCAAAGCCAATATGGCAAAAACAACGAGAGTTCTGTGGTCCTTTAAAGACTTTAGTCTTTAAAGTGCCACAGAACTCTCGTTGCCAAAAACAACGTAGATGCTTCTATCCTTTGAGCTTTTCTTATCAAAGCCAATATGGCAAAAACAAAGAGAGTTCTGTGGCCCTTTAAAGACTTTAGTCTTTAGAGGGCCACAGAACTCTCGTTGCCAAAAACAACGTAGATGCTTCTATCCTTTGAGCTTTTCTTATCAAAGCCAATATGGCAAAAACAACGAGAGTTCTGCGGCCCTTTAAAGACTTTAGTCTTTAAAGTGCCACAGAACTCTCGTTGCCAAAAACAACGTAGATGCTTCTATCCTTTGAGCATTTCTTATCAAAGCCAATATGGCAAAAACAACGAGAGTTCTGTGGCCCTTTAAAGATTTTAGTCTTTAGAGGGCCACAGAACTCTCGTTGCCAAAAACAACGTAGATGCTTCTATCCTTTGAGCTTTTCTTATCAAAGCCAATATGACAAAACAACGACAGTTCTGTGGCCAAAAACAACGTAGATTCTTCTATCCTTTGAGCTTTTCTTATCAAAGCCAATATGGCAAAAACAACGAGAGATGTTCTATCCTGTGGCCCTTTAAAGACTTTAGTCTTTAAAGACTTTAGTCCACAGAACTCTCGTTGCCAAAAACAACGTAGATGCTTCTATCCTTTGAGCTTTTCTTATCAAAGCCAATATGGCAAAAACTACGAGAGTTTCGTGGCCCTTTAAAGACTTTAGTCTTTAAAGGGCCACAGAACTCTCGTTGCCAAAAACAACGTAGATGCTTCTATCCTTTGAGCTTTTCTTATCAAAGCCAATATGGCAAAAACAACGAGAGTTCTGTGGCCCTTTAAAGACTTTAGTCTTTAAAGTGCCACAGAACTCTCGTTGCCAAAAACAACGTAGATGCTTCTATCCTTTGAGCTTTTCTTATCAAAGCCAATATGGCAAAAACAACGAGAGTTCTGTGGCCCTTTAAAGACTTTAGTCTTTAAAGGGCCACAGAACTCTCGTTGCCAAAAACAACGTAGATGCTTCTATCCTTTGAGCTTTTCTTATCAAAGCCAATATGGCAAAAACAAAGAGAGTTTTGTGGCCCCTTAAAGACTTTAGTCTTTAAAGTCCCACAGAACTCTCGTTGCCAAAAACAACGTAGATGCTTCTATCCTTTGAGCTTTTCTTATCAAAGCCAATATGGCAAAAACAACGAGAGTTCTGTGGCCCTTTAAAGACTAAAGTCTTTATAGGGGCACAGAACTCTCGTTGCCAAAAACAACGTAGATGCTTCTATCCTTTGAGCTTTTCTTATCAAAGCCAATATGGCAAAAACAACGAGAGTTCTGTGGCCCTTTAAAGACTTTAGTCTTTAGAGGGACACAGAACTCTCGTTGCCAAAAACAACGTAGATGCTTCTATCCTTTGAGCTTTTCTTATCAAAGCCAATATGGCAAAAACAACGAGAGTTCTGTGGCCAAAAACAATGAAGATGCTTCTATCCTTTGAGCTTTTCTTATCAAAGCCAATATGGCAAAAACAACGAGAGTTCTGTGGCCCTTTAAAGACTTTAGTCTTTAAAGGGCCACAGAACTCTCGTTGCCAAAAACAACGTAGATGCTTCTATCCTTTGAGCTTTTCTTATCAAAGCCAATATGGCAAAAACAACGAGAGTTCTGTGGCCCTTTAAAGACTTTAGTCTTTAAAGTGCCACAGAACTCTCGTTGCCAAAAACAACGTAGATGCTTCTATCCTTTGAGCTTTTCTTATCAAAGCCAATATGGCAAAAACAACGAGAGTTCTGTGGCCCTTTAAAGACTTTAGTCTTTAAGGGCCACAGAACTCTCGTTGCCAAAAACAACGTAGATGCTTCTATCCTTTGAGCTTTTCTTATCAAAGCCAATATGGCAAAAACAACGAGAGTTCTGTGGCCCTTTAAAGACTTTAGTCTTTAAAGTGCCACAGAACTCTCGTTGCCAAAAACAACGTAGATGCTTCTATCCTTTGAGCTTTTCTTATCAAAGCCAATATGGCAAAAACAACGAGAGTTCTGTGGCCCTTTAAAGACTTTAGTCTTTAGAGGGACACAGAACTCTTATCAAAGCCAATTGCCAAAAACAACGTAGATGCTTCTATCCTTTGAGCTTTTCTTATCAAAGCCAATATGGCAAAAACAACGAGAGTTCTGTGGCCAAAAACAATGAAGATGCTTCTATCCTTTTGAGCTTTTCTTATCGAAGCCAATATGGCAAAAACAACGAGAGTTCTGCGGCCCTTTAAAGACTTTTGTCTTTAAAGGGCCACAGAACTCTCGTTGCCAAAAACAACGTAGATGCTTCTATCCTTTGAGCTTTTCTTATCAAAGCCAATATGGCAAAAACAACGAGAGTTCTGTGGCCCTTTAAAGATTTTAGTCTTTAGAGGGCCACAGAACTCTCGTTGCCAAAAACAACGTAGATGCTTCTATCCTTTGAGCTTTTCTTATCAAAGCCAATATGGCAAAAACAACGAGAGTTCTGTGCCAAAAACAACGTAGATGCTTCTATCCTTTGAGCTTTTCTTATCAAAGCCAATATGGCAAAAACAACGAGAGTTCTGTGCCAAAAACAACGTAGATGCTTCTATCCTTTGAGCTTTTCTTATGAAAGCCAATATGGCAAAAACAACGTAGATGCTTCTATCCTTTGAGCTTTTCTTATCAAAGCCAATATGGCTAAAACAACGAGAGTTCTGTGGCCCTTTAAAGACTAAAGTCTTTAGAGGGCCACAGAACTGTCGTTGCCAAAAACAACGTAGATGCTTCTATCCTTTGAGCTTTTCTTATCAAAGTCAATATGGCAAAAAAAACGAGAGTTCTGTGGCCCTTTAAAGACTTTAGTCTTTAAAGTGCCACAGAACGCTCGTTGCCAAAAACAACGTAGATGCTTCTATCCTTTGAGCTTTTCTTATCAAAGCCAATATGGCAAAAACAACGAGAGTTCTGCGGCCCTTTAAAGACTTTAGTCTTTAAAGTGCCACAGAACTCTCGTTGCCAAAAACAACGTAGATGCTTCTATCCTTTGAGCTTTTCTTATCAAAGCCAATATGGCAAAAACAACGAGAGTTCTGTGGCCAAAAACAACGTAGATGCTTCTATCCTTTGAGCTTTTCTTATCAAAGCCAATATGGCAAAAACAACGAGAGTTCTGTGGCCCTTTAAAGACTTTAGTCTTTAAAGTGGCCACAGAACTCTCGTTGCCAAAAACAACTTAGATGCTTCTATCCTTTGAGCTTTTCTTATCAAAGCCAATATGGCAAAAACAACGAGAGTACTGTGGCCAAAAACAACGTACTTCTATCCTTTGAGCTTTTCTTATCAAAGCCAATATGGCAAAAACAACAAGATGCTTCTATCCTTTGAGCTTTTCTTATCAAAGCCAATATGGCAAAAACAACGAGAGTTCTGTGCCAAAAACAACGTAGATGCTTCTATCCTTTGAGCTTTTCTTATCAAAGCCAATATGGCAAAAACAACGAGAGTTCTGTGGCCCTTTAAAGACTTTAGTCTTTAAAGGGCCACAGAACTCTCGTTGCCAAAAACAACGTAGATGCTTCTATCCTTTGAGCTTTTCTTATCAAAGCCAATATGGCAAAAACAACGATAGTTCTGTGGCCAAAAACAACGTAGATGCTTCTATCCTTTGAGCTTTTCTTATCAAAGCCAATATGGCAAAAACAACGAGAGTTCTGTGGCCCTTTAAAGACTTTAGTCTTTAAAGGCCACAGAACTCTCGTTGCCAAAAACAACGTAGATGCTTCTATCCTTTGAGCTTTTCTTATCAAAGCCAATATGGCAAAAACAACGAGATTCTTCTGCGGCCCTTTAAAGACTTTAGTCTTTCAAAGCCAATAATGCAAAAACAACGAGAGTTCTGTGCCAAAAACAACGTAGATGCCTCTATCCTTTGAGCTTTTCTTATCAAAGCCAATATGGCAAAAACATCGAGAGTTCTGTGCCAAAAACAACGTAGATGCTTCTATCCTTTGAGCTTTTATTATCAAAGCCAATATGGCAAAAACAATGAGAGTTCTGTGGCCCTTTAAAGACTTTAGTCTTTAAAGTGCCACAGAACTCTCGTTGCCAAAAACAACGTAGATGCTTCTATCCTTTGAGCTTTTCTTATCAAAGCCAATATGACAAAAACAACGAGAGTTCTGTGGCCAAAAACAACGTAGATGCTTCTATCCTTTGAGCTTTTCTTATCAAAGCCAATATGGCAAAAACAACGAGAGTTCTGTGGCCCTTTAAAGACTTTAGTCTTTAAAGGGCCAAAACAACGTAGATGCTTCTATCCTTTGAGCTTTTCTTATCAAAGCCAATATGGCAAAAACAACGAGAGTTCTGTGGCCCTTTAAAGACTTTAGTCTTTAAAGGGCCACAGAACTCTCGTTGCCAAAAACAACGTAGATGCTTCTATCCTTTGAGTTTTTTTATCAAAGCCAAATGCAAAACAATATGTTGCCAAAAACAACGTAGATGCTTCTATCCTTTGAGCTTTTCTTATCAAAGCCAATATGGCAAAAACAACGAGAGTTCTGTGGCCCTTTAAAGACTTTAATCTTTAGAGGGCCACAGAACTCTCGTTGCCAAAAACAACGTAGATGCTTCTATCCTTTGAGCTTTTCTTATCAAAGCCAATATGGCAAAAACAACGAGAGTTCTGTGCCAATAACAACGTAGAGATGCTTCTATCCTTTGAGCTTTTCTTATCAAAGCCAATATGGCAAAAACAACGAGAGTTCTGCGGCCCTTTAAAGACTTTAGTCTTTAAAGGGCCGCAGAACTCTCGTTGCCAAAAACAACGTAGATGCTTCTATCCTTTGAGCTTTTCTTATCAAAGCCAATAATGCAAAAACAACGAGAGTTCTGTGCCAAAAACAACGTAGATTCCTCTATCCTTTGAGCTTTTCTTATCAAAGCCAATATGGCAAAAAGAACGAGAGTTCTGTGCCAAAAACAACGTAGATGCTTCTATCCTTTGAACTTTTCTTATCAAAGCCAATATGGCAAAAACAATGAGAGTTCTGTGGCCCTTTAAAGACTAAAGTCTTTAAAGGGCCACAGAACTCTCGTTGCCAAAAACAACGTAGATGCTTCTATCCTTTGAGCTTTTCTTATCAAAGCCAATATGACAAAACAACGAGAGTTCTGTGGCCAAAAACAACGTAGATGCTTCTATCCTTTGAGCTTTTCTTATCAAAGCCAATATGGCAAAAACAACGAGAGTTCTCTGGCCCTTTAAAGACTTTAGTTTTTATAAAGGGCCTACAGAACTTTTCTTATCAAAGCCAATATGCCAAAAACAACGTAGATGCTTCTATCCTTTGAGCTTTTCTTATCAAAGCCAATATGGCAAAAACAACGAGATACTTCTGTGGCCCTTTAAAGACTTTAGTCTTTAAAGGCCACAGAACTGTTGCCAAAAACAACGTAGATGCTTCTATCCTTTGAGCTTTTCTTATCAAAGCCAATATGGCAAAAACAACGAGAGTTTTGTGGCCTCTTAAAGACTTTAGTCTTTAAAGGGCCACAGAACTCTCGTTGCCAAAAACAACGTAGATGCTTCTATCCTTTGAGCTTTTCTTATCAAAGCCAATATGGCAAAAACAACGAGAGTTCTCTGGCCAATAACAACGTAGATGCTTCTATCCTTTGAGCTTTTCTTATCAAAGCCAATATGGCAAAAACAACGAGAGTTCTGTGGCCCTTTAAAGACTTTAGTCTTTAGAGGGACACAGAACTCTCGTTGCCAAAAACAACGTAGATGCTTCTATCCTTTGAGCTTTTCTTATCAAAGCCAATATGGCAAAAACAACGAGAGTTCTGTGGCCAAAAACAATGAAGATGCTTCTATCCTTTGAGCTTTTCTTATCAAAGCCAATATGGCAAAAACAACGAGAGTTCTGCGGCCCTTTAAAGACTTTAGTCTTTAAAGGGCCACAGAACTCTGGTTTCCAAAAACAACGTAGATGCTTCTATCCTTTGAGCTTTTCTTATCAAAGCCAATATGGCAAAAACAACGAGAGTTCTGTAGCCCTTTAAAGACTTTAGTCTTTAAAGTGCCACAGAACTCTCGTTGCCAAAAACAACGTAGATGCTTCTATCCTTTGAGCTTTTCTTATCAAAGCCAATATGGCAAAAACAACGAGAGTTCTGTGGCCCTTTAAAGACTTTAGTCTTTAAAGGGCCACAGAACTCTCATTGCCAAAAACAACGTAGATGCTTCTATCCTTTGAGCTTTTCTTATCAAAGCCAATATGGCAAAAACAACGAGAGTTCTGTGGCCCTTTAAAGACTTTAGTCTTTAGAAGGACACAGAACTCTCGTTGCCAAAAACAACGTAGCTGCTTTTATCCTTTGAGCTTTTATTATCAAAACCAATATGGCAAAAACAACGAGAGTTCTGTGGCCAAAAACAATGAAGATGCTTCTATCCTTTGAGCTTTTCTTATCGAAGCCAATATGGCAAAAACAACGAGAGTTCTGTGGCCCTTTAAAGACTTTAGTCTTTAAAGGGCCATAGAACTCTCGTTGCCAAAACAACGTAGATGCTTCTATCCTTTGAGCTTTTCTTATCAAAGCCAATATGGCAAAAACAACAAGAGTTCTGTGGCCCTTTAAAGACTTTAGTCTTTAAAGGGCCACAGAACTCTCGTTGCCAAAACAACGTAGATGCTTCTATCCTTTGAGATTTTCTTATCAAAGCCAATATGGCAAAAACAACAAGAGTTCTGTGGCCCTTTAAAGACTTTAGTCATTAAAGTGCCACAGAACTCTCGTTGCCAAAAACAACGTAGATGCTTCTATCCTTTGAGCTTTTCTTATCAAAGCCAATATGGCAAAAACAACGAGAGTTCTGTGGCCCTTTAAAGTCTAAATTGTTTATAGGTCAACAGAAATCGAGTTGCCAAAAACAACGTAGATGCTTCTATCCTTTGAGCTTTTCTTCTCAAAGCCAATATGACAAAACAACGAGTGTTCTGTGGCCAAAAACAATGAAGATGCTTCTATCCTTTGAGCTTTTCTTATCAAAGCCAATATGGCAAAAACAACGAGAGTTCTGTGGCCCTTTAAAGACTTTAGTCTTTAAAGGGCCACAGAACTCTCATTGCCAAAAACAACGTAGATGCTTCTATCCTTTGAGCTTTTCTTATCAAAGCCAATATGGCAAAAACAACGAGAGTTCTGTGGCCAAAAACAATGAAGATGCTTCTATCCTTTGAGCTTTTCTTATCAAAGCCAATATGGCAAAAACAACGAGAGTTCTGTGGCCCTTTAAAGACTTTAGTCTTTAAAGTGCCAAGAACTCTCGTTGCCAAAAACAACGTAGATGCTTCTATCCTTTGAGCTTTTCTTATCAAAGCCAATATGGCAAAAACAACGAGAGTTCTGTGGCCCTTTAAAGACTTTAGTCTTTAAAGGGCCACAGAACTCTCGTTGCCAAAAACAACGTAGATGCTTCTATCCTTTGAGCTTTTCTTATCAAAGCCAATATGGCAAAAACAACGAGAGTTCTGTGGCCAAAAACAAGTCTTTAGATGCTTCTATCCTTTGAGCTTTTCTTATCAAAGCCAATATGGCAAAAACAACGAGAGTTCTGTGGCCCTTTAAAGACTTTAGTCTTTAAAGGGCCACAGAACTCTCGTTGCCAAAAACAACGTAGATGCTTCTATCCTTTGAGCTTTTCTTATCAAAGCCAATATGGCAAAAACAACGAGAGTTCTGTGGCCAAAAACAACGTAGGCCCTTTAAAGACTTTAGTCTTTAAAGGGCAACGTAGATGCTTCTATCTTTGAACTTTTCTTTCAAAGTTGCCAAAAAAAAACAACGTAGATGCTTCTATCCTTTGAGCTTTTCTTATCAAAGCCAATATGGCAAAAACAACGAGAGTTCTGTGGCCCTTTAAAGACTTTAGTCTTTAAAGGGCCACAGAACTCTCGTTGCCAAAAACAACGTAGATGCTTCTATCCTTTGAGCTTTTCTTATCAAAGCCAATATGGCAAAAACAACGAGAGTTCTGTGCCCAAAAACAACGTAGATGCTTCTATCCTTTGAGCTTTTCTTTCAAAGCCAATATGGCCAAAGAGAGTTCTGTGCCAAAAACAACGTAGATGCTTCTATCCTTTGAGCTTTTCTTATCAAAGCCAATATGGCAAAAACAACGAGAGTTCTGTGGCCCTTTAAAGACTTTAGTCTTTAAAGGGCCACAGAACTCTCGTTGCCAAAAACAACGTAGATGCTTCTATCCTTTGAGCTTTTCTTATCAAAGCCAATATGGCAAAAACAACGAGAGTTCTGTGGCCTTTAAAGACTTTAGTCTTTGACAAAGCCAATATGGCCAACAGAACTTCTGTGGCCCTTTAAAGACTTTAGTCTTTAAAGCCACAGAACTCTCGTTGCCAAAACAACGTAGATGCTTCTATCCTTTGAGCTTTTCTTATCAAAGCCAATATGGCAAAAACAACGAGAGTTCTGTGGCCCTTTAAAGACTTTAGTCTTTAAAGGGCCACAGAACTCTCGTTGCCAAAAACAACGTAGATGCTTCTATCCTTTGAGCTTTTCTTATCAAAGCCAATATGGCAAAAACAACGAGAGTTCTGTGGCCCTTTAAAGACTTTAGTCTTTAAAGCCACAGAACTGGCCACAGAACTTTCTATCCTTTGAGCTTTTTTATCAAAGCCAATATGGCAAAAACAACGAGAGTTCTCTGCCAAAAACAACGTAGATGCTTCTATCCTTTGAGCTTTTCTTATCAAAGCCAATATGGCAAAAACAACGAGAGTTCTGTGGCCCTTTAAAGACTTTAGTCTTTAGAGGGACACAGAACTCTCGTTGCCAAAAACAACGTAGATGCTTTTATCCTTTGAGCTTTTCTTATCAAAGCCAATATGGCAAAAACAACGAGAGTTCTGTGGCCAAAAACAATGAAGATGCTTCTATCCTTTCAGCTTTTCTTATCGAAGC
>NW_027132718.1:0-1111 GCF_026122565.2 Emydura macquarii macquarii | reverse complement strand
ATCACAGGCCATTGGCGTATCCACCACCAGTAGTCAAAGATCAGTCAATTGCCAAACTAGGCTGTCCCATCGTACCATCCTCTCCATACATTTATCAAGCTCAGTTTTGAAGCCAGCTAGGTTTTTTGCCCCCACTGCTCCCCTTGGAAGGCTGTTCCAGAACTTCACTCCTCTGATGGTTTGAAACCTGCATCTAATTTCAAGTCTAAACTCTTGATGGCCAGTTTATATCCATTAGTTCTTGTGTCCACGATGGCGCTGAACTTAAATACTTCCTCTCCCTCTCTGGTATTTATCCCTCTGTTGTATTTATAGAGAGCAATCATATCTCCCCTCAGCCTTCTTTTGGTCAGGCTAAACAAGCCAAGCTCTTTGAGTCTCCTCTCATAAGGCAGGTTTTCCACTCCTCGGATCATCCTAGTAGCCTTTCTCTGCACCTGTCCCAGTTTGAATTCATCTTTCTTAAACATGGGGTACCAGAACTGCACACAATATTCCAGATGAGGTCTCACCAGCACTTTGCATAACGGTACTAACACTTCCCTGTCTCTACTGGAAATACCTCATCTGATGCATCCATTAGCTTTTTTCACAGCCACATCACATTGGCAGCTCATAGTCATCCTGTGATCAACCAATATGCCCTGGTCCTTCTCCTCCTCTGTCACTTCCAACTGATGCATCCCCAGCTTATAGCAGAAATTCTTATTGGTCCCTAAATGCATGACCTTGCACTTCTCACTATTAAATTTCATCCTAGATTTATTACTCCAGCTTACAAGGTCATCCAGATCTTCCTGTATGTTATCCCGATCCTTCTCTCTATTGGCAATACCTCCCAACTTGGTGTCATCTGCAAACTTTATCATCACATTCCCACTTTTTGTGTCAAGGTCAGTAATAAAAAGATTAAATAAGATTGGTCCCAAGACCGATCCCTGAGGAACTCCACCAGTAACCTTCCTCCAGCCTGACAGTTCACCTTTCAGTATGACCTGTTGTAGTCTCCCCTTTAACCAGTTCCTTATCCACCTTCCAATTTTCATATTAATCCCCATCTTTTCCAATTTAACTAATAATTCCCCATGTGGAACTGTATCAAAGGGAACGC
>NW_027132717.1:0-10996 GCF_026122565.2 Emydura macquarii macquarii | reverse complement strand
TGAAAAATCTCCTATTGAGAAAGATCCTTTATTAATTTGAATACAGACTATCCCAGCTCACCTGAACACTGTGTCTTCTTCACCCTCAGCAAATGCAGAACTGCCGGACTCTCCACTCGTCTGGGATCAGCTGGATGAGAGTATTTATACCTTCTAGGAACACCTTGCTGACTTTACTCCCCTGAAGGGAGTTCAGAGGCTTGGGTCATTATAGTGGTACATTAGCTTTGGAACCTAGGGAATCACAGCAATGGTTAATGTAAATTAATCCATGTCTGTCCTCCTGTGTGGGTGTTAATCATTACATCTACGTGAAAAAGTGTGGGTCAAACTCTCAACAGGGTGCATAAAAGTGCGGGGCATGTTACACGTCTCCACAAAAAGTGTTCAAATCCCACTCAAATGACATGTGCACCAAGGGCTTTACACACCTAAACAGAGCAGGTGCAAAACACTGTGGAGGATGACACCCTGTGTGTTTAGGGCTTTGCTGGGGCTTGACTATGAAGACAACTGAAAATTGGTTTTGGAAAGAGATGGATAATTGCATATACAGCTTCTTTTATCCAGAATAATCTCCCAAATCTCATTCCAGACAGACCCATTCACCCATTCCAGATATGCCGTCAGCTCTGGGGTGGAACATAAGCAGCAACCATACTGAATTGCAGCTACTACCACTTCCCCTTTGATTAGTATTAAGGGCCTCCCTTCAAAGGCATAGTAGGATTTCTATATTTGGGGGCAGCTCCAGCCACACCAGTGGGGCCACGCATGGAGGGGCAAATTGGCTAGTGGCTGTTTGACTCCCTCAGGGAGTTGATGGGCAGGATCCCCTGGGAGGATAATATGAGGGGGAAAGGAGTCCGAGAGAGCTGGCTGTTTTTTAAAGAAATCTTATTGAGGGCACAGGAACAAAGCATCCTGATGTGCAAAAAGAATAGCAAATACGACAGGTAACCATCTTGGCCTACCAGAGAATTCTTCAGTGAGCTTAAACAGAAAAAGAACGCTCACATGAAGTAGGAGCGTGTTCAGTTGACGACGGAGGAGTATAAATATATTACTCGATCATGCAGGGATGAAATCAGGAATGCCAAAGCACAACTGACATTGCAGCCAGGAAAGGATGTGAGGAGTAACAAGAACCATTTCTACAGGTATGTTAGCAACGAGAAGGTCAGGGAAAGTGTGGGCCCCTCACTGAATGGGGGAGCAACCTGGTGACAGAGGATGTGGAAACAGTTGAAGAACTCAATGCTTTTTTTGCCTCTGTCTCCACAGACAAGGTCAGCTCCCAGACAGCTGCCTTGGGCAGCCCTCAGAGGTGAACGAACAGATTCAGGACTATTTAGAAAAGCTGGACATACACAAGCCCACGGGGTCATATGCAACAGAGGTAATTGGCTGATGTGATTGCTGAGCCATTGGTCATTATTTTTGAAAACCCATGGCAATCGGAGCAGATTCCGGATGATTGGTGGCAATCTTTAAAAAAGGGAAGAAGGAAGATCCGAGGAACTACAGAGCAGAGAGCCTCAACTCCGTCTCCAGAAAAGTCATGGAGAAGGTCCTCAAGGAATCCATTCTGCAGCACTTTAGGAAAGGAAGGTGATGAGGAATAGTGAGCATGGATTCACCAAGGGCAAGTCATGCCTGACCAACCTGATTGCCTTCTATGACAATATGACTGGCTCTGTGGATCTGAGGAAAGCGGTGGATGTGATATACCTTGACTTTAGCAAAGCTTTTCATACAGTTTCCCACAGTATTCTCATCAGCAAGTTAAAGAAGCATGGTTTTATGAATGAACTATAATGTGGTTAGAAAGCTGGCTAGATCATCGGGCTCAGCTGGTAGCAAGCGGAGTGCCCCAGGGGTCAGTGCGTAGGTTGTTTTTGTTCCACAACTTCATTAATGATCTAGAGGATGGGGTAGATTGCACCCTCAGCAAGTTGGCAGATGACACTAAGCTTGGGGGAGTGGTAGATACCCTGGAAGGCAGAGATAGGATACAGAGTGACCTAGACAAATTGGAGGATTGGGCCAAAAGGAATATGATGAGGTTCAAAAAGGACAAGTGCAGACACCTGCACTTAGGATGGAAGAATCCCATGCACTGCTACAGAGTGGGGACCGAAAGGCTAGACAGCAGTTCTGCAGTAAAGGACCAGGGGGTTACAGTGGACAAGAAGCTGGATGTGAGTCAGCAGTGTGCCCTGGTTGCCAAGAAGGCTAACACCATATTGCGCTGCATTAGTAGAAGCATTGCCAGCAGATGTGGGAAGTGATTATTCCCCTCTGTTCGGCATAGGTGGGCCCCCCACTATAGAAAGGGTGTGGACAAGTCTGAGAGAGTCCAGCGGAGGGCAACAAAAATGATTAAGGGGCTGGAACACATGACTTATGAGGATAGACTACAGGAACTAAACTTGTTTAGTCTGTAGAAGAGAAGAATGAGGGGGGATTTGATAGCAGCCTTTAACTGCCTGGAAGGGAGGTTCCAGGTACGATGGAGCTAGGCTGTTCTCAATGGTACGAGATGACAGAACACGGAGCAATGGTCTCAAGTTGCAGTGTGGGAGGTCTAGACTAGATATTAGGAAAATGTTTTTTCCTAGGAGGCTGGTGAAGTACTGGAATGGGTTATCTAGGGAGGTGGTGGAATCTTCATCTTTAGAGGTTTTTAATCTGCAGCTTGACAAAGCCCTGGGTGGGATGATTTAGTTGGGGTTGTCCTGCTTTGAGTAGGGGGTTGGACAAGATGACCTCCTTGGCCCTTCCAACCCTCATCTTCTATGATTCTGTGATTCTGTACACAGCTGTTACAAAGTCTCCCAGGTACTGTGCTCTGGAACCACTCGGGACACAGTCAGTCAGAACTCTAGTGCTTCGGAGTCTGCCATGTCAGGTCTCTACACACCAGTGCATGTGCCTCTTGACCCTGGTCTCGGCGGGTTCAGCACCCCAAGTCCTCCCAACCTCCCCCTCTAGGTCCCCCTGGACAGGACCCTAGGGAGCTCTTCCATGCCACAAAGGGTCCAGACGTGATTCCCAGCCAGCACTGGCCATCAGAAGGGTGCAGTAGTTCTCAGGATCACCACGTAGAAAGACTTTGTCAGCAGCTGAATTAGAAGTTCCACCAGCAATGCACCGAGGACCCAGAGACCATCCTGGAGCTTTGATTCCGAGCCGACCTCTCACAGGGGAACTGGTCGCTTCCAGACGCCTCCTCAGACCCGTCCCCTTGCCCCTCCCCTGTCCTTTGTCTCCTGCCCAGTCACGGTGGCCACTCCTTCTGGTCTCCACCTGCCACAACATCTTGCAGCTGGTTCAGGAAGGGCAGGGGGTCCTAGTCAGGTCTGCGTAGGCATTGCTGGGGAAGGCCTATCCGCCCTCTAGTGTCCTCAGCCATGATCACACACCCAGTCCCATCACCAAAATACATGAATCATATATGGGGGAAACTGAAGCACACCCAAGGCACTTGTAAAAAACCCCAAGAATATCTTCATTTCATCACGGTGGGGCAGAATCTGCACTGATCACGGGTTTGCTCCTCATGCTGGGTGAAGATCCAATGTCCCAACTGATACTTGCAGCTCTGTCAGGAACCTTCCTTGCTGCTGACCACGAAGTTTTATTGGGCTGTTGCCTGTCCCTAGGAAGACGAGTGAGACAGAATTCCTCCCTCTGGGGGAGTTCCCAGGGGACAGTTTTCTGCAGGAATTCTCATGCCCCACAGTCCAGGGGCATTATTTTGTCCCCTCTCCTGGACAGAGTGCACATGAAGCTGCTGGATGGGTTCGAGGGGGGAACATGAGCTGTAGTGTTCAATATACTGATGACACCCATTTCTACAGCTCCATCACACCCAGCCCAGTGAGTGCACTGGACTGAAATAGCCAGTGTCTGTCTGAGGCTGGGAGCTGGCTGAGGCTCAGTCCGGGAAAGAGGAAGTCAGTAAGAAAGACAGGAAAAGATACTATGAGTCTCGTGGCCAAGGGAGTGCATCCAGTGTCAGTGGTGGCTGTAGGTGCAATGGTCAGATGCTGGGGTCCTGCTGCTACCCACTTAGGAAGCGACAGTGGCCAGGAGAGGTTATTGCCATCTGGGCCTAGAAACATGTGTCCCTTCCTTTCTGTTGTGAAACCTTGCACCCTCTGTCCAATGGGGTTAGATGATTGTGATGCACATGGCTGGAGCCTGCTCATTTACACTGTTCGGGGACGTGTGCACACAATATAACATGCACCTGCCTAGAACATTGTGCAGAGAACACGCCATGCAAGAGCTCCAGAATCAGGCCTGGATGCCGACAATCTTCTGAGTGCAGTTCACGGTGCTGCTTTTAACCTGTAAAACTGCCACTGGCCTGGTACTTGGTTCTCTGTGGATAAATCTACAAAGCTCACGGCAACAACGGCCTGGGATGACAGACTCAGGCTCAGGGGGCGCAGGCTACTACACTAAAAGTAGCTTTGTAGACATTCCGGCTCAGGTTCTTGGGCCCACCCCTGTCATTAGGCTTCAGAGCCTAAAACATGATGTCCACACAGCTGTTCTCAGTGCAGTACTGTGAGCCCCAGTCTGCTGACCTGGGCTCGGAGACTTGCTGCCATGGGACTATTGCTCGGTGTGGGGATAAACCCTGAGAATTGTCCTTTTTCCCTGCAAGATGCCACCACTGTTTCAGGTAGTAAGATACCACATGGAAGGCAGCAAGGCAAGAACCTAGAAGACAGATAGATCGTTGGAGATGCTTGAACTGGCCTCTCTTTAAGATGGAGGTTGCTGCTGGCAGAGTCCCCTCGTTGAGAAGCGGTAACTTTGGTATACACTTCCCCCCACCCCCTTGATCCACCCAGCCTGCATTTGTTAACCAGACAAATGTGCGACAAAGCCCATCTTTTAGCCTGGGTGTCTGGGCGAGTGATGGGGGCAGATGAAGCAAGTTTGATTTGACGGTCACTGCCCTTATCGCTCTGAAGGGGCCATTTGGTGTAGTGAGGGAATATAGGCAGTTCAGCATGAGACGGTGGGGCTTTGTCTGTGGAACTCGTTCCAGTTTTCTCTCAGGAGCTGCCTAGAATCTAAAAAAGAGGAGCTATAACAGAGAAATAAATACAGAAGGCTGTGGTGAGCATGCCAGGGAATATTGCGGGTAGGTGACCTGGAGGAAAATGAGGCCATTTCTTTCAGGGATCATCAAGGGCTGCGCTGACCTGTGTCTGCTCTTTATTTCAGCTTCTGGTGATTTGCTCTTCCAACCAGGAAACATGGAAACGGGTATGAATTCCCAGGCACGTTCAGAAACACAAGACGTTTGCCTGCAGGTCGCAAAATACAAAGCTCAGATTGCATGCCTTGGTTGTGGCCCAGTAATTGAATTACGGTTCTGTCTGAAGTCTGTGTTTTGGATTTCAGAAATCCAGGGAAGAGGGAATGCACTTAATTAGCCAGGAGCCTCTCAGAAGAGTGTCTCCACCTCACTGGCCAGGCCCGCAGAACGATTCAAAGCAGTGTTGTGTTCTTCTGATCTTACCAAGTTTCATAAAAAATATCTCGTGAATTCTGAAATCCCTTCTTTTGCCCAGACCCTGATGGCATATGCCAGGTCTAACCTACGGAGTTTTATTGGCACAGCTATTCCAGGATGTGTAATATACACATGCCTGACAGACATAGCTGAGCAAGGAAAACCCACTGTGGAGTCATAACTATATCAGCTAAATAGTCCTTTTAACAATATACCTTGTATCATTTGGGGAGGAGCTTCACCTATACCAATAAAAATCTCCTTATGCAGACGGTATAACCGATGGTTCTCCTGCTATAGCTATGCCAGCAAAGCCTGTCTAGTGTAGCCCACCCCAATATGTGGTCTGATCCTGACAGATGGGGACCAATGACCTCTTACCGCAGCCAGTAAGAATTGAAGGAGTTCATCTCATCTGAGCACTGGCCTCACAGTTCTTACCCAGCTTTGTGACTCTTCTGGGGAAAGGTGGTAAAACGTGTTCCTAATCAATACTCAGCGCTGACATGATCCATTGCAGTCACAGGATGGACTCCCTCTGACCAACAGAGACAAGCTGTGGGAGGCAACATCGTTTATTGGCCCAATTGCTGTTGGTGAAAGACACAAGCTGTCGATCTAGACAAAGTTCTTCTTCAGGTCACTGACTTCATAAGAATTGGGCTGGGCCCTAGCTACACCAAAAATTAGATGCTGAATGATATTGAAGTGCAGTGGGATGGACAGAGAATGGGATAGGGACCTGGCTACTAGAGAAACATGCATTGCAAGTCACGAAATCATCTAATTAAGAGTGAAATAATCTCATTGTCATGGAGGCAGTAGGGCTTAGCAGAGAGAGCTCTGGACAGGGATGCCAGCGACCTGGGATCAGTTCCTAGTTTGGTCACTAGACTGCTGGGTGATGTCAGGCAATTCATTTCCCCTGCCTATGTACAATGAGTGAGCAAGTATAACCCCCTTGCTAGTGATGGACGTGACGGGGTGACTTTGTCTGTGGAAATGGCTTCAGTTCAATCTCAGGAGGTGCCTCATATCCAAAAAGAGGAGCTATAAAAATGACATTAACTCCATATGGAGATTGAGGTGGATGACAGGGTAGATACGGGGGATATCACGGGGAGGCTGTGGTGAGCATGTCAGGGCATATTGCATGCAGGTGACCTGAAGGAAAAAGAGGCCCTTGCTGCTGGGGATCATTCATGTCAGTGCTGACCTGTGGCTGCTCTTTGTTTCCGCTTCTGGGGATTTGCTCTGCCAACTAGGAAACATGGGAACAAGTGTAGAACCAGGAAAGCCAGGGCTCATGGAAATGGCAACCGAATATGAATTCCCAGATACGTTCAGAGACACAGAAGAAAGGTGTGTGGAATGCACTAAATTAGCCAGGAGCCTTTCAGAAGAGTGTCTCCAACCACTCACCTGGCCCGCAGAGCAATTCAAACCAGTGCTGTGCTGTCCTGACGTTACCAAGTTTCATTAAAAAACCCTCGTCCGTTTTGAAATCCTTTCTTTTGTATTCAAAAAAAGAAGACGTTATCTTGTACTTGATACTAGAAGGGTTCGGTAACATGGCTTGTTTAAATATTTGATGAGTGCTCTCTCTCCCCCTTCCTTTTGGAGACTTGTGATATATTTCTTGTTGGTTTTTCACTCTAATATAAAATACAAATTTTTTTAGGAGCTCATATTTTACTTTTTAGTTCTGGAAATAAAACCCAGCTCAGATCTCACATTATTTTAACCCTGTACACAAGGCTCCCTGAGCATTTAGGGCCCCCCTTCACAGCACATAAGAATAAATCCATATATTTGAAATATTAAGATAAGAAATTCTCCTCCTATCCCCACCTCATGCCCCTAATATACAAACAGAATTAAAATAAAGGGATGCTCCAGTCATCGATGGCATACATCGGGTCTCTGATACAAAGCTTTGTTGGCACAGCTCTGCCAGAGAAAAGGTAGAAACACGCCTGACAGACATAGCTGTGCTTCTGTAGAAACAACTATATCAGCAGAAGAGTCCTTTCCACAATATAGCCTGTATCACTAGGAAAAGCCGTTTACCTATACCAACAAAAGAGCTCCTGATGGGCGTATAGGCTACATTTGCTTTAGAAAGTTCTGCTGGGATAGCTATGTTGGCAAAGCCTTCCTAGTGTAGCCCACCCCAATATGTGGCCTGATCCTGACAGATGGGGACCAGTGACTGCCCACTAGAGACAATAAGAATTGTGGGAGTTCGTCAAATCCGAGAACTAGCCCCACAGTTCTTACCCAGCTCTGTGATCCATTCTGGGTGAAATGTGGTAAAACGTGTTCCTAAGTCATACTCATCACCAACATGATCCCATTGCAGTCACCAGATGGACCCCCCACTAATCTGGAGAGACAAAATGTGGGAGGCAATATCGTTTATTGGCCCAATTTCTGTTCATGAAATACATGAGGTTTTGATCTAGACAGAGTGCTGGTTTAGGTCACTGACTTTGTTAGAATTTGGTAGGGCTCTAGGTAAGTCAAAATTTAGGTGCTGAATGGTATTGAAGTTCGGGTGGGATTGAAAGATAGTGAGGCAGGGAACTCTCTACAAGGGAAACACCATGTCAAATGCATTGCAAGCCATGAAATCATCTCATTAAAATGGAAATAATCTCATTGTCATGGATGCAGCAAGCCTTAGTAGACAGAGTTCTGGACTGGGATGCCAGAGACCTGGGATGAGTTTCTAGTTCAGAAACTAGGCTACTGGGTGACGTTAGGAAAATCATTTTAACTCCCTATGTGCAAGGAATGAGCAAGTCTAGCCCTTTTGCCAGTGAAGGACAAATGAAGTAGGACCCAGTACTAGACTCCACACAATGTTCAGCTTACAAGTTTTTCCTTCGGAACAGGAGATGCATCCTAGAGCGAACCTCTTTCGTTTTCACCCCGTACACGATGGGGTTCATCATGGGAGGAAAGACGAAGTAGAAACTGCCCATCAGCACGTGTATGTGAGGAGCAACTAGTTGGCCAAATCTGTGAACTACTGAGGATAAAACCAGTGGGGTGTAAACAATTAAGATGGTGAAAAGGTGGGAAATACAAGTGCCAAAAGCCTTCAGCTGCTCTTCCTTGGAAGCCAGACGTAACACAGTCCTTAAGATCTGGACATATGACACGGTGATGAACGTTAGATCCTGTCCCACGATGAAGACAGTTAAGAAGAGCCCATAGACGTTATTAAACGTGGTGTTGCCACAGGCCAGCTTCACCACTGCAATGTGCTCGCAGTAGCAATGGGCGATGACGTGGGACCGGCAGAAGGGCAGCCTCCTGAGGAAGATGAACAGAGGGATCCTTATGAAAACAGGCCGGATCAATGCTGCCAGCCCGATCTTTGCTATCACTGAATTTGTCAGAATGGTGGCATACCTCAGGGGGTTGCAGATGGCCACATATCTGTCAAAGGCCATGGCCACCAGCACACCAGACTCCACATTAAAAAATGAATGAATGAAAAACATCTGTACAAGGCAGGCATTAAAGCTGATCTCCCTAGAATTAAACCAGAAGATACTCAGTAATTTCGGCATGATGGTTGTGGATATAACCAGGTCGACGATGGCCAGCATGGCGAGGAAATAGAACATTGGCTTGTGGAGGGAGGGCTCTGTCTTGATAACATACAGGAGGGTGCAGTTTCCTAGAAGGGCCACAGTGAACACTGAGCAGAAGGGGATGGAGATCCACAGGTGCATGGCTTCCAGTCCCGGGATGCCGCTCAGGAAGAACACTGACGGATCAGAGTCTGTGCTGTTGTAAGCTGACAGGTTGTCTTCTTGTGGCATCTTTTTCAAGTCTCACAGTAGTGTCTCTCCTTTCAGTAAAACACAACACATGGAATGAAGAAACCCTGTAAATGAGATACTATGAGAGCTAGGTAGGGTGTATACCTTACAGTTCTGGCATGCCTGTACTCTACTCATATAAGCAGCACCTCACTGTCTACACTGCTATATATAACCATACTTGCTGGGTGTGCAGGGTGTACACTCTACATGCCACAGTAAAGGTACCATAATGTCTTCAGTATCAGAAGCAAAGTGGGGGAAATATTACATGATGCTACAACCCAGATTTATCTAAGGTTGTAGAAAGTACAAATAAAATGAAAAAGATTGTGATCAAATAATTTTAGATTCACAGATTGTCAGGCAAGAAGGGACCATTTTGATAATCTAATCACACCATCTGAATACTACAGGCTACAGAATTTCACCAAGTGATTTCTGCTTCAAGCCCATAAATTCTCTGTGCTAGAACCCTCCCCTGAGCAAGGCATCTCGTCTTCATTTAAGGACTTCAAGTGATGGTGATCCAGCCACATCCCACGAAAGGTTGTTCCAAGTGTTATTTTGCCTTGTTCTAGGATTGTGCACCTTGTTTCTAGTCTGAATTTCTCTAGTCTCAGCTCCCAGCCATTGGATCTCGTTCTGCCTTTGTCTGCGACATCAAAGAACTTTCTACAGTCAGAAATCTCTTCCCAAGTGTGGACATAAAGACTATGATCAAGTCACCTTTAACCTTCCCTTAGATAAATTAAATATTCTGAGCTTCCTAAGTCTATGACTATGACCCACATTCTCCAGATCTGAAATAATTCTTGTGTCTCTTTTCCCAACCCCTTTCCACTTGCCAACATACTTTTTGAGGTGTGGACACTAGACCTAGAAACAGTGTCCAGTAATGGTCTCTCCCATCCGGACACTGCTCTATTTCAGCTCAATAGTCAGCTTATACATTGCAGGAAGTCATTGCTTCCCTTCACGACCGCCGGGACCTCATGTACAGTTAGTTACACATCATGACCTCAAGTTCTTTCTAAAACACAATCCTGTAAGGGTGATCTACATTCTAGAGTCCTAGATGTATGGCTTTGCCTTTAGTTGTAATCAGCTGCACATTGTTCAAGTGAGCCCATTTTAATAAGTGATTGAGATCGCTCTTTAAGACTGTCCTGTCCTAATCGTTATTTGGAAATCTGCCCAACTCTCTGTCATCACCAAAGATTATCAGCACGAATTTTAGATTTACATTTACATTTTAGATTTACAAATCACTGACGAGATTGTTGAATTGTACCTTTAAAAGATTGTTTCACTAGTGGCACTATGGGACCCCAACATATATTCCCCCAGACCAAAATCTCCCACGATAACACATACTGACCACAAAGAGCCTCTCGTGATGCATTTGTACAGGGGGAGAGAACTAAGCCTGGGTGTGTAACTCTAACACCCCTCACTTTTTGAATTACAAATAGATCCTTGGCACAGATTTGTTTTTGTTGTTTGATAGAATAGTTTTCTTCTAAATGACCAACCTTACTCTGCTCTCACTTATACGGGTGTAAATCCAGAATCATTCCAGTTTTACACCACTGTGCCTGACAGCAGATTTGGCCCTAAG
>NW_027132716.1:0-1108 GCF_026122565.2 Emydura macquarii macquarii | reverse complement strand
TGATTGTTTTTGCCATATTAGCTCTGATAACAAAAGCTCAAAGTGTAGAAGCATATACATTGTTCTTGGCAACGAGGGTTCCGCGGCGCTCTAAAGACTAAAGTCTTTAGAGTGCCGCGGAACCTTCGTTATTTTTGCCATATTGTCTTTGATAACAAAAGCTCAAAGTCTGGAAGCATCTACATTGTTTTCGGCAACAAGGGTTCCGTGGCACTCTAAAGACTAAAGTGCCGCAGAAACCTCATTGTTTTTGCCATATTGGCTTTGATAACAAAAGCTCAAAATGTAAACATATACATTGTTCTTGTGAGGGTTCCGCGGCTGCTCAAGACTAAAGTCTTTAGAGTGCCGCCATGCCCTCGTTGTTTTGGCATATTGGCTTTGATAACAAAAGCTCAAAGTGTAGAAGCATCTACATTGTTTTCGAGGCAGGGATTCTAAACACTCTAAGGTAAAGTCTTACTTGAACCCTGATTGTTTTGCCATATTGGCTCTGATAACAAAAGCTGAAAGTGTAGAAGCATCTACATTTTTTTTGGCAACGAGGAGTCTCCGTGGCACTCTAAAGACTAAACTCTTTGGAGTGCCGCAGAACCCTCGTTGTTCTTGCCATATTGGCTTTGATAACAAAAGCTCAAAGTGTAGAAGCATCTGCATTATTTCGGCAACGAGGTTTCTGCGGCAGTCTAAAGGCTAAAGTGCCGCATTACCCTCGTTGTTTTTGCCATATTGGCTTTGATAACAAAAGGTGAAAGTGAAGAAGCATCTACATTGTTTTCGGTACGGGGGTCCGCGTCAAAAGACTAAAGTGCCGCGGAACCCTCGTTGTTTTTGCCATATTGGCTTTGATAACAAAAGCTCAAAGTGTAGAAGCATCTGCATTGTTTTCGGCAACGAGGTTTCTGCGGCAGTCTAAAGACTAAAGTGCCGCATTACCCTCGTTGTTTTTGCCATATTGGCTTTGATAACAAAAGGTGAAAGTGAAGAAGCATCTACATTGTTTTGAGCAAGGGGGGGTTCCGAAGTCCTCTAAAGACTAAAGTGCGGCGGAACCCTTGTTGTTTTTGCCATATTGGCTTTGATAACAAAAGTTCATAGTGTAGAATCA
>NW_027132715.1:0-112354 GCF_026122565.2 Emydura macquarii macquarii | reverse complement strand
TATGATTTTCCTTTACACTCAGGCTGCTCTGGCTCAGTGGAAGGGGGGTTTCCTATCAGTAGTGCCACCAACTCTTATGATTTTATCTTGAGGTTCACAATAATTGATTTGTCGTTTGGTTGCAGTGTTATTTTTTGAATTGTTTGTTAAACCCCAGCCCCTTCATGCTTGTGATGAGAGGAGACTTTCAAGGTAGTTTCTAACCTTGTTGATGGCAGAAAAAATTTGAAAAGCTGACTCCAGTGCAAGGCTTAGGAGAAACATTAACAACCCAGATTTAATCATAATTAGTATTTTTAAATACCATGTTTTTTAAAACAATCACATTCATGGAAATGTTTTTTCTATTTATTCATCCATTTGCCTGTAATGCATTATTCTCTCTCTCTATTCTGTATCTATTACATGGGTAGGAGTTATAGTAAATCCACATTCTGACAGTATTTATCTATGTACGGGAAAGACGTTCCATATTTGTATTTTCCAGGCCAGATTGTGCTCTCAGCTGTATCAGTTTTTAAATCTGCAACAAGGAAACTAACCTCAATAGATTTGCTCCATATTTACACCATTGTACATGAGAGCAAAATACAGCCCTGTCAGTAAATCATCTCAAAGGTGACAAAGACTGCAGTGAGACCAGTATGGTCTAACACCTATCGCTGTACAAGTGAAACAAGAACTTCTGGGTTTTTTTCTTGTCGACTCTGCTGCAATTTTATAGCGAACCAAGTGCTTATTTAAGGTCTGTTTTACTATCAATCATTTCACAATCTCTTCTCTACCTACTCACATTTTAACTGTTTCAGCCCAACTGTCTGCTTGTCAGCCCTCTGCCTTATAGACATGTTCTGGCCTACTCTGATTGGTCATTCCCTCAATCCTTCTCATTAGCATGCTCGTCCACCAATCATCTTTAAGCCTTGCCTGATTGGTCCGTTCTTATGAACCAATCACAGCTACCAAACTTTTCTGTCAAGCCAGACCTGGTTGAGAACCTGCCTCATTCTCTCCTGACCCCTCCCTTCTGGTTTTGGAGTGACCTTTAGCTCACTTCAGCCTGCCTGTTTGCTATTGGCGGAATTATGCCAAGTCCACCAGTTTAGTTTTCTCTGGCTGGGATTCCCTGCAACTGCCAGCTTGTGATCCCTGACTGTAACAGCTGAAAGCTACCTTTATTATTGATTAACCCTTACAGCGATAAACAATTACAGGTTTATGTGCATCTTAACCTTGGGATTCACTGTCACCGCTCCAATTATTACTCATTTAAATAAGTTTAATTTGAATCTTGCCTTTGCTTCAGCTAGTGGTAGCAGCGCAAAGTTCTCAGGGCTGTATTCCGTACACACAACAGAGCAGCTGAGAAATCTCTCCTTTCAGAAGAGGCTTCTGCCCAGGGTGTTCACATCTCCTTCTTCATCTGGCAGGTATCATCCTCGTATCGAGGGATAGGCACCGCCGCCTTTGGATAAACAATGAAAGTGATGGGAACAGACTTATTGGATCAGGCGTCTCCCCCCTTTCAGGTGCGTGCCCCAACCACTGGACTACACAGACATTCTCTCTCTCTCTCCAGCCCAGTGACTGTTCCACTGCAGATTAACACTTAATTAGTCATTGGCCAGAGTGTGAATGACCCTGTAGCCCTTTGGTTAGGGAACCCATCTGAAAGGTGTGAATCCCTGGGTCCAGCCCCCAGCTCCAGTCACTCTTTCATTATTTACCTCCAGTGGACCAGCTGCAACTGGAGAGACTGAAGAATCCCCCCATAGATGACAGCATAGCTCAGTGGTTAGAGCACCCACCTAAATAATGAGTAACTCCTGTTCAAATCATCTCTCCACTACGGCAAAGAGGGGGGCATTGAACCTGGTCCCCCACAGCCCAGGCAAGTGTGTGAATGACTGGGCTAAAAGTTATAAAGTGGGTAGCGGCACCAAAAAAATCACCCCTGTCCCCCTCCCCCATTTTGTGGATAGTGCAGCAGGTACCTAACTCATTCCCACAAGAAACATCTCAGGCGGGGGTTCCCATTCGCGGATTGCTAAACAGAGGCAGATCCCCCCAGCAACCCAGACTTAGGTGCTTATCTTCAATAGAGGGCGGGGCTTAGGAAACATCCTGTTGTTAGCATCTCCCACTGACTGATTTCAATGGCTCCCCACGTGGCATGTGGATTGCATTTTAAGGCATCTGTCTGTCTCCGTTCATCTTAGACGGAGATGAGGTGCCTACATCAGTGCCAAATTTTCTAGGCACCTAAAAATTAGACGCTGTGACGCTCAGCATTACAACGCCTAAGGCTCTTCATTGATCTCACCCCGTCATTTAAATCAGAATCTCCCAGCAGACAAAGTCACAGCCCTGGCTGAGAGTGAAGTGTCTCCTTTTTCACTTTTTATATCCCATCATTTACCTCATGTCCACCCTAGGAGAAAGGGTGTTTTTTTCAATGCGATAGTAAACAGGAGGCAGTGATCTCATTATACAATTGCAGTGGAGATCAGGTAAGTGATGCTTTCATCTCAGTGTAGCTAAGAAAGGTGACGGCTATTCCTTCTAACACCCTCCAACCACAGAATTCTTCTTGATCAGTTACATTCAGTTGAAACCATAATTTGCCCTGTCTACACACAGAAACAGACAGCTGCATCCCAGTGTAGACAAACGCCCAGAGACTGTCTCTTGCAGCAGGTCCCATCCTATGAACACCCCCATGGACAACACAGCAATTGCTGATGGGCAGAAGAAATGTGAACAACATATTTCATATCTCTTTAGCTACCTTTGAATAAATTCAGTGTCTCTGGGAACAAAGAGGAGAGTCAGCACCACATATTCAGCCACCTCTCCACAGAGCACAACTGAGGAATTCCTCATTGACATAATAATAGACAGCACAAGAGAGAGAGCACAGGCTGGATACCAACATATCACAGTAAAACCCAAGCTCTCATCATAGGCACATGCCGGTATAGTCCCTCCTGAAAGCTGGATGCGACACAAGCAAGAAAACAAGCAAATCCCACAGCTCTGCCTCCCAACAACTGCAGCCAGAAAATTAAAAAACAAACCAGAATTGTCTTTGGTGCTTTATTTACCCTAAATACACAAACACCCAGCACGGGGAAAAGGAGCTGAGAAGCAACTTCAATAACCACAACAATGAAGAGACCCGCAGATTTTGGGACCTTTTTTTTTTTTTAATTACACTAAAATGGCAATGAAGACAAAGGCAATTTATGAGTGAAAATCTCATCTTCAGGATGTTTTATAAATCTCTCTGTCCCTTTTCTTCTCCCTTTTTTTTCATATTGTTCATTTTTACTCACCATTTTTCTAACCCTTATTTCCCATCTTGTTGATTTCTCTGTGTCTCTTCCACTCTCCTCCGGTCCCTGTCACAGATCATTGCCCCTCACATTCTCCATTCTCTCCCTAAGTTTATCCCTTCCCCTCTCGCTGCCTCTGGCTGGTTCCCCTCTTCAGAGTGTTTTCCTCTCATTGTTTTCATAGCTATTTTGCACCCTTTTCCCAGGATTCTCTGGTAATTTTGTTTTACTTTATCTTTCCCTCTTGTTTCCTCTGTTTGCTCTGGTTCAACCCACCCTGGCCTCAGTGACTTTCCGTGTTGTCAACTTCAGAAGTTAAAAATCACAAAAAAACTGAAAGTCATGAAATTGACCTTACAAAACATGAGGTTTCAAACAACACAGACTGTATCTGGGTGATCCTGTAAGTTTTGAACTCTCCCTGCCCATCCCCTGCGTGTGTGTGACAATTACTGTGGTGCCAGCCCTGCAGCGACAGAGGAAGGTGACTGTGGCCCTGCGGCAGGAGCTCTGGCTGGGAGCCCCAGTGAGATCTAACCCCACAGATTGTACAAACCCTCCCTGCCGCTGCGGAGCTTCCAGCTTCTCCCAACCCCCAAACCCTCATTAATTAATGCTGGGTCCGGCCACCCCCACGTCTGCCTGTCCCCAGCCCGGCTGTTAATTCTGCCCCTGCCCAGCCCCACATCTGCCCCTCAGGGCCCCTCTGCCCCCCCGCAGCTCTAAGGGTGGTTCTCCCCCCGCCCCCTCCCATCCCTGGTGCTGCAGGGAGGGGGAAGGAGCTTCCAGGGATCATAGAGATGAAGGTCCTGGGTATTATAGACTAGGGTGTATGAGGCTAGAGAGGCTGATTCTCCCCCTCCTTGTGTCTCAGGCACACAGCCTGAGCCGGGATCCTGGCCCCACCCAGAGCCACGGGCGCATTCTCCCCCCAGGGACAGAGCCCGGCGGGAAAGTGAAGATCGGGGCCTGGTCACCAGCATCAAAAAATGTCACCTGCCCCCGGTCACAGTCCAGACACACCCGGATCCTGCTGGGGACCCGGCGCAGGGGCAGGGGGTCTCAGGGGATGTGAGAGCCCGGAACTGATCCCCCCACTGCCTCACAGCCCAGATCCCCTCCTCAGGGCTAGGGCGGATCCGTTCCTTCCTCCTCACAGACTCTCTGGCCACTCCGAAAGCCCAGCATTGCCCACCTTCCACCTCCACCTCCCACCAATGTCTCCCTGAGATGAATCCCTCACAGCCCAACACACAGAGCGCAGTCTCAAATCTCTCAGGGTTGTTGGGCAGATCCTGCCGTGTGTCTGCCCCTCTCACACTTTTCCCATCCTCAGACAGGATGAGCAGGGGATGAGCCGTGCCTGGATCCAGAGTCACAGTCTCTGGGGAGAGAGAATCAGAGCGTTAGGGACAGAGCTCAGCCCTAGGGGAGACTGGGACCGTTTCTTACACTCCCCAGCTGCCCTGTTCTGGCTGGGACACACCTGGATCCCAGGGAGTTGCCTCTTTCCTGGGTGCCTGAGGCTAAGCAGAGCTTTCACTGCAGTTCCTGTAATGGGACCCACTTTCTTTGGTTTTTATTTGTTTGCAGAGGCTTCAGCTCCCTGCTCCCCCTGCTAGGGCTGCTCCATTCCCAGTATTCGAGCACAGCATAGAACCTTCTAGTGAGGAGGGAGCAGAGGAGGCAGGTGCCAGCTTTAAACCCCAGAGGGAAACTCCCCCCACCCAAATGCAGCCTCCACTCCCAGGCCAGGGAACAGAGAGGAAGGTGTAAAATTGGGGAAGAGCCAATGAAGACCAGAGAGCAGGAGGTGGCATTGGGTGGGGTAGCCCCATCCTTCAGCTCAAGAAAAGGGAGGAGCTGCCAGCATCAGAGGGGAGCATCTCCCCAATCCAGGAAGCAGTGAGCAGCTCCAATGGGAGAGCCCAGCCCAGCCCAGAGGAAAGGGAGGATTTTGGAGAAGAGCGATGAGGAGACCCTCCTGCACTGGGGTAAAGGAGAGTCATGTGTCAGCCCTCAGGGGAGAGAGCTCTGTTCGGGGGCTGCTCAGTGCAAGTTTTTCTGTTCTTTAGCTTGGACGTGAAGGCAGCACTGAGGTTTAAGTCAGAATTGTTTGTGTCATGTCAGCCCAGGATCTCCTCACTGTTACTGTGTTATATTTGTGGCTGTGTGCATCCTGGTCACTGCTGGTTTGGCTGGTAACTTTAGGAACAATCTCATGAAGATGTGTTCACTGGAATTTTCTCATAATTCAAAGACCATCTCCACCTGCAAACTCACCCTGTGCGAATGGTGCTAGGGATTCCCCTCTTTTTGTTTCCAGTGCAGATGGTAGGGTGTCTAGAGGGGGATAGGATAAAAGAGGAGATTTCACGCTTTCATGTTTTCAACACCATTCCCCCTCTTAACTCACAGAGCTGTGTTGTCATCATAACAGAGAAAGAGACAGAGAGGCCCAGAGACACACTCAGGGATTTAATAGAAACTAATCTGAAACCTTCTGTTTCCTCTCTCATTCAAAGTGACCTATGCAGAATCAGTGGTAATAGACCAATCAGAGAAGAGAATAATAATATGAAAATAGTTTGTACAGCAAAAGCCATGCAAATTGAAACGTTCATGCATATTCAGTGTATGAGTTATATCTGATACTTAATATTCATAACACTCAAAGAGATTGGAAAAGAACTAACAAATATATCACTTGGATACATAGCATGTCAGACGTAAGGGGGTGTCAGAGCTTCATAGGAGAAATCCACCGTGACCCACCTATGCCCCAGGAGAAGGCAACTGACTAGTACTTCTGTCTGTGTGTCTGTCATTTCTTACTTTAACAGTAGGTGTAATTGCAAGGCATGCTTTTGGTACAAATAAAAGTTAGAATTCATCAACCAGAGTGACTTGGACCCCAGCTGTGTGGCATTCTCACCTGACAATTAAATAGAAGCATAATCTAATTATGAACGGATTGGCCCAGAGCCATGCTCTTCCTACGGTGTCAGAGGCTTATCCCGATTTCCCCTCCTAGATCTCTTCTCCGTACCTTTGAATTTCCTCAGAGTTTCCATTAGAGCAACAGTTTTCTGGGAGAAATCACAGAGTCCCTTTTCCAGTTCAGGAGAAATCTCCTCTGGCTGCTGGAACTTCCCCTTCCCACACCTGGAGAGAAAAACATTCACGTGGTTACATTTCACTTAGTGACTCATTAGAAGTTCTTGCTGGTGGGTTGTTTCTCGAATGGGGCTAGAGTTAGCATTTCTCTACTTCTCCCAGCCTCAGAGCAGGTGCAACACAGGCCATGGCAGTGCCACCTTCCCCCAAAGGTCCCATTCATATTCTTCAACTCTGGCCTGGGGATAAAAGGGGAATTGAGTATCCAAGGACAATTCACTCCTTGGGGCTCCATCCTCTGATGGACAGCAGGTTCCCATCTTAAGTGTTGCAGAAATCTGCCCACTAAAAACTGATACAACAATTCCCTCCTCTGCAGCTTGTTTCACCCAGGTCTCCAAACAGTCTTCTGGTGGCAAAGACACTCGATCACTGCTGCCCTGGGCTGAATGGTAATCAGCGCCCCATCAGTGAAAGGCCCATATTCCATCCCCACTATCCTGCAGTAGTCAGGCCCCCAGGGATGTGACATCTCTAGAATATAATTTTGGTTAGTGTTTCCCATTCAAAGGTAATTCTATAAAAAGGTGAGGACCTCAGGATTAAGTGTATTGGAGAGATTTGTAACCAAAATGTGTATCCAAACTGTATCCAAATAACTTCCCAGCACATTTTGATGTCGAGCCCTGGGGAGATACGTTGCTAATATCATCTCCAAGATCTTTCCCAGCGTTGGGAAGTGTGAGGGGGAGTGAGAGAGAGCCACGTACCTGCTCAAGCTGCTTCTGATATCCTAGAGGAGAGAGAGAGAGAGAGAGAGAGAGAATTTCAGCCCCACCTGACACACACTTTGAATTCCAAGGAAGGGATTTTGCAAGCCTAGCGAAGAGAGGCCCTGCCTTAGCTACAGGGCCATGGATTCCCTGAGCTAATGGGGCTTTTCCATCTCTAATATCAATGCCTTTGTGGCCCTGCAAAGAGCAATAGTCATTCACATTTCAGAAACGCTCACACTGAGTTACACTGAGATCTCTGACTGCTGGACTCCCGTGCTCATGTCTTAGGAGCTGTCCTGTCCCTGTGTTGGCATCTGGAGTGTTGGTAACTCAGTCTCACCTGCAGGAATTCACTTGCTGGCTTCAGACACTTCCCCTCCATCTCACTGATCAGCTCACTGAGATGAGAAATCTCCTCAGAGAGTTTGTTGATATTTTCATTCTGTATCTTCACAATCTCCTTGTCCAGCTTTTCCAGCTGGGCCAGCAGGAGTCGCTCTTTTTCCTCCAATAACTGCCGCAGCTGCTGAAATTCAGACACAATTTTCTGCCTCTCCTTTTCTATCTGTTTCTGTAAAATGATAGGGAAAAGGCTGGTCAGGGAGATGGAGGCAGCCTGGGGTCGTTTTGTGGAGTACTGAGTGTGTAGGAGGGAAAACTTCATTGCAGACCCTAAGATTTCTGACACTTGAGTTTACCCGGTGTTTACCTGGGCGAGGACTCTCTCACACCTTTTTAATTTCTCCCCAATATCTCTGAAAAGAGAGGTGTCATGTCTGATGTGGTAAGGACACTGTTTTATCAATGGCCTCTGAGAACAGAGGTCCTGAGTCATCAGCATTACATGGGCAGAAGTTGCAGGGGGAAAAAAGAAGCAAATAATTGAACAGTGCAAGAAATGATGCAGACGCAGGGAAAGCCACTAGGGCTAGAAATTAACTGACATGAAAGCTTCGATGCTGCATATGAATCTAACACAGAAAATCTATGATCATGGAGAAACATATCCTCACTCATCAAGGCCACAGAAGAATCTGCCTACAAACAGACCCCTCACCACAAATCTCTACAGGTCAATAACAGGCTCCTACCAGATACTCCTGGCTTTTCTCCTCTGCAGTCACTTTAAATCCCAGGAACTTTTCTCTCTCTTCCCTCCAAGTCTTCAAATGGGCTTGAATTTTTTCCTGTAGAAACAGAGATGATTTGGGAGGTTTCATTTTGAGGGCTGAGAGGGGTGTGTAGGGGGATGTTTGTCCACCCAAACCCAAGGTGACTTTTGGTCCTAATTGACTTATGACATCATGGCCACCAAGGAAATGCAACCTAACAATGGAGACTTGGAGTGTGTCATTGTAGGAAGGTGCAGTGGCCTTCCTCCGAGCCTGAGCCCGAGGAAGGGCCACCAGGACCAGACCGGGCAGGAGCCCATTCTACAGTCATATTCCCAGTTGTTCAGGTTCAGTCTTTTTGTGAACTACAGAGAGACCTCACTTCTCCAAGATTGACTGGTCTTTATTAACTTATTGGTACTACAGCACATAACAGGAAACTGGAGGGACATGGGGCTGAATCAGTTAATGTGGTTTTCAGAAGATTAAATTATTCAAATCAGATCTCACTTGGGGTCTGTTGGGGCTGCTGAAAAGGAAATAATAATAAATTATTTGATACAAATCATTATAAAAACATTAACTTGTAATTTGCCTTCTCCAGTCTGAATGCAACACTCTCACATAGATCAGCCTGCAGCTCTTGAGATTTAAACTTCACTGATCCTTTCAGTTTCAGTTCTGTAGAATATTCCCTTATTTCACCGGGGGAAGCTGGCTTTTAAAAGGATTCAGCTTCCCACATAAAGTTTCCCACAACAGAACAGACATCGTTAAAACTTTCATTTTTGGCTTTTCTTGCCATGCTGCATTTTCATTTCCTTTTTATAGCTTCTTTCGTACAACGAAGGCTTTGCAGAGCTGAATGACACAGTGACCCCAGTCATGGAAGGAGACAGGTATCGAGTGTGTCAGGCAATTTGTGATGACATTAACCTATAATTAAAATCCAAGATTATTACCCATTAGACTGGACAGATGCCCTACCTTGTACTCCTCGGCAGCCTCCTGTATGGGAACCACCGTGTGAGACTTGTGAGCCCGGGATCTGTCACACACGACACAGATGGGGATTTGATCCTCTTTGCAGAACAGCTTGAGAGGCTCCTGGTGTTCCACACACACTCTCTCCCCGCCTGCGCCCTTTGTTACCTTTAAACTCAGTCGTGTGGCTATTTCTACAACATTTGCCAACTGCCTGTTTGGTCTGAGGTTTCTGCACTGGGGGCAGGAGACGGCTGTATCCGATCCCCCCAACATTCGGTGATGCAGGCTCGGCAGAAGTTGTGCCCACAGTCCAGAGCAACAGGTTCTCTGAAATACTCCAGACAGATGGGACACGTAACCTCGTCCTGGAGACTTTCCACAGGGTTGTCCGCTGCCATGGCTCCCTCTGGACAGTGGAACAGGGTAAGGTTCACTTTCCTGAACTCAGAAATATGCCCCGCCTGCAGCAGCAGCTGGGAGTTGCCTTTCTTAGAACTGACTCCTGCTGTTTGCAGAGCTGGAACGTGTCCATTGGTAAAGTTAGAACTCTGGAGGCTTTTCCTGAAAAATGTAGCTCTGGGGCTCCTGCAATCAACCTCCTGTGCTGGTGTGGAGAGTCACTGGGGCTTCACAAGGGCATCAGTGTCTGTCTGTGATAATCAACTAGCAGGTCTGTGTGCTAAGGAGCGATATTAAATCCACAGGCTAAGCACCTGGTTAAGCTGGAATCAATGTTTGAAAGGCCTGATTCTCATTTACACTACGTCTGCTCTGCCTCTGCGTAAAGGGGCCACAGTGTCACCAACTCTTGTTATTTTATCATGAGTCTCACAATATTTAGGGTTTAACACCCAGCTCCCAGAAGCATGTGATTAGCTGAGAATCTTGGCTGTCATTTTCTAAAATAAAGACGTTTCTAGTCCTTGTGGCTGAAGAGGAAAAACTTAAAATAGTTCCCCACGCTTCAGATTTATAAGCTTTAAAAAACAATCAAACAACCCCCCTATGTTTTTCTTTATTTTATTGACATTTTTGGTTTTCTTTGTTCCCAGCTTTTGCGTGTCACTCTAGTTACATTCTCAAGATTTTCTACTAAACCCTGAGGGCATGGGATATACTATATTTTTTAGTGAAAAAGGCTATTCTCATGTAAGCACAGCATTCCAAGAGCTGCAGTTTTTAGAAAAGCACCAGATATTGAAAGAATCGGGATAAAATCATAAGAGCTGGGGACAACGCCAATGTGGGATGTTTGCTAAGATGGAAAGGGCTGCACTAATGACTAAGGAAGTTAGAAAGCCTCTGTCCTCATTGTATCTGAGCATGTCACAGCACCCCTATGAAATGGAGAAGTGCTGTTATCCCTTTTTTTTTTTTTATAGAGATGAAGATGGTGAGGAACTGAGTGAATAAGGACTTGCTTAAGGCCCACAGACAAAATTCGAGAGAACAAGGAATGGAACCTGGGTTTGCCCTATTCTTACACTACCACCTTAGTCGCTGGATCATCCTTCTTTGTAACAAGAATATTAGAGGGAGAACGATCTCTCTCTCTCTCTCTCACACATGCACACACGCGCGCGCGCGCGCGCGCGATGGGCAGGGAACATTTAAAAATCAGAGGATCAACCAGAATACCGTCTGTATTCTTTTGAAACCTCATGTTTTGTAGGGTCAATTTCATGATTTTCAATTCTTTTTCATGATTTTTAACTTCTGAAGTTGACAACAGGGAGAGTCACTGAGTCCAGGGTGGGTTGAACAAGAGCGAATAGAAGAAACAAAAGGAAAGGATAAAGTAAAACAAAATAACCAGAGAGTTCTGGAGAAAGTGTGTAAAATAGCTGTGAAAACAATGGGAGGAAAACAATCTGAAGAGAGGAAAGGGCCTGAGGCAGCGAGAGGGGAAGGGATAAACTCAGGGAGAGAATGGAGAACGTGAGGGGGAATGATCTGTGACAGGGATCAGAGGAGAGTGGAAGAAACGCAGAGCAATAAACAGGTTGGGAAATGAGGGCTAGAAAAATGGTGAGTAAAAATGAACATTATGAAAAAAAAAAAAAAAAAAAAAAAGGGAACAAAAAAGGACGGAGATTTATAAAACATCCCTGAAGTTGAGACTAACTCAGTAAATTCATATGTTACTTCCTTGACTTTGTTGACATTTTAGTGTCATTAAAAAATGGTTCCCAAATTCTGGGGGTTTCTTTGTGGTTAGTGAAGTTGCTTCTCATCTCCTTTCCCCTTGGCTGCATGGTTACAGTCAATGAAGCATTCCAGACTATTCTGATTTGGTTTTGGTTTTTAATTTCCCAACTGCAGTTCTTGGGGGCAGAGCTGTGGGATTTGCTTCCCTTCTTGGCTGTCCCCCCCAACACCAACAGGGAATATACCAACCCCAGTCCTACGCTGGGAGCTGGGGTTTTACTGTGATATGTTGCTATCCAGCCAGTGCTCTGTCTCTTGTGCTGTCTATAGCCATGTCAGTCAGGAATTGCTCAGCTGTGCTCTGTGCAGAGGGAGCTGAACACATGATGCTGACTCTCCTCTTTGTTTCCAGAGTGTAGCAGGTTTCCACAGGCCCCCCTGCTGGTCATGTCCTCTGCACCCACAAACCACACACAGTCCTCACCTGCCTGCCCCCCACTGCCTTTATTTACAGGCTTCCCCACCCCCAACTCTAGACAGCAACACTCCCAGGGTAGGGACATGCAGACGCAGCCTCCTAATCGGGGCAGCTTGTCTCCAACTGCAGCTTCCTCCTGGTAGGCTGAGCAGTCGCCCCTTCTCCCATAGCTCCTTTGTTGCCCCACTCCTCTGAGCCTTTACAGGACTTGGCCAAGTGAGCTCCCGTTGCAGGAAAAGATTTGTTTGCCCTGACGTCCGGATCTATTGCCGGGGCTAAGTGAAAACCAGGCCGGTGTTCAGTCCAATCAGGTAACGATGGATTGAGGGGACAACCCATGGACTAAACACTGACATAACACACGGGAGTTAAGAATAAACTGTGGGGATAAACCCCAGGCCCAATACCCATAACACGACCCCTGGGATCCCTCAGTCCCTGGTCAATATTCACGTTATTGCTTCGCTCCATCAAGGAGCGCTGCTCCCGGCCTGGTCCGACGTCAGCTTCGGCTCCAGCTCCGCTGGCGTCTGCTTCTCGGCCTGGCCTTGGGCTGCAGGCGCAGACACACGGGACACCCTCGCCGCTCTGCCACCAAGACGGGCAGCCCCTGCCTGTGCCACACGCAGCCTTAAATCACGTCGGTTCAGGTCCCTCACGGCCAATCCCCGGCCGGGATTTTTCCCGCCTTGCTGAGTGGTGCACCCGGCACCCACATTGTGCCCACGGCCCCCGTGCTTTGCACCCGGCACTCACATTGTGCCCACGGCCCCAGTGCTTTGCACCCGGCACTCCCATTGTGCCCGCGGCCCCAGTGCTTTGCACCCGGCACTCCCATTGTGCCCGCGGCCCCAGTGCTTTGCACCCGGCACTCCCATTGTGCCTGTGGCCCCAGTGCTTTGCACCCGGCACTCCCATTGTGCCCGCGGCCCCAGTGCTTTGCACCCGGCACTCACATGGCCGGGCTTCCAGCCTTTTCACCCCATCTCTAGGCAGACTATCAGGCCTTGGCGTCCTGCCAAGCATCACCATCCCGCCAACTCAAGATGGATTCCACAATTTCAAAATGGAGTCCATTGGATCAGGTCGAGGGGAGGGCCCCAAAGCCATGTTTATAAACAGTTCCCCAACACACCCTGCAGCTCTCCCTGCTGGCTCCACTCCCCTCTTCATTAGGGCTCTGGTGGCAGCAGACTGGCTTAACCCCCCAGGGCTCAGCCCGCCCCTGTCACACAGAGGTATTACATTTATTCAGCGGTGTCTAAAGAGGCAGCTGGAGGGAGTTACTTGTTCTTCCCTGCAGAGCAGCCAGTCTGGCTACACACGCAGCAACTGCCCTGAGCTACCTGGCAGGAGGCAGGGAGGGGGCTGCTCTGAGGGCAAGAACTGCAGCTTAGGGAGGGGGTTGCTGGGGGTCACTTGTACGGTTGCAGGGAGGGGGAATGAGTGGGGGAATGCAAGGACCCTGGCAGCAATCAAGCAGCTAGCAGGGAGGGTGGGGGGGGGGGGGGGGGGGGTGCCGGAAAGGCAGGGAGGGAAGCGGGGGGAAGTTGGAACCCAGAGGCATTAGCGTGCCCGGCAGAGGGCAGGGGAGTGGATGAATGCAAGCAGTGGGACTCTGGAGGCAATTGAGCAGCTGGCAAGGAGGAAAGTGGAGTGGGTGCCTAAAAGGCAGGGAGGGAAAGGAGTGGGAGTTGGGACCCCAGGCACTGGCAGAGAGCCAGTGTGTGGCAGGGAGGGGTGCGGACCCTGAAGCAGACACATGGGGCAGGGGTCACTTACTTTGGCACTGCAGTCTGGCAGGTGCTTCTGGGAGCCAAGGGGGTTATTCACTCTGCAGGGGCTGCTCCCAACAAGCCCTGACTGGCTGGGCCGGGGGAATCCTTGTCCCCCTCAGATACCTGGGGGCTGCACAGAAACCCCCTGGCAGCTGCATTTGAGAACTGTTGGTCCAGTAGCTAGAGTTGTGTACCTGAAGCAAGAGCTCCTGGGTTTTTTTATTCTTGGCTCTACTGCTGTTTTAGGGCAAATCTGGAGCTTATTTAAGGCCTGTTCTACTAACAACCACTTTCTTCAATTTATAATTTCATCCACACCTGCTCTCATTTCAACTCTTTCTTCCCAGACTTGTGTTTGTCAGCTCTCTGCCTTACATACAGGTTTTGGCCTACTCTGATTGGTCAGTCCCTCAATCCTTCTCATTAGCATGCATGTCCACCAATCATCTTTAAGCCTTGCCTGCTTGGTTCATTCTTATGAACCAATCACAGTTGCCAAATGTATCTGTCAATCAAAGCCGGACCTAGTGGAGAACCTGCCTCATGCTCTCCTGACCCCTCCCTTCAGGTTTTGGAGTGACCTTTAGCTCAACTCAGCCTGCCTGTTTGCTATTGGCCGAATTATGCCAAGTCCCACAGTTTAGTTTTCTCTGGCTGGGATTCCCTGCAACTGCTAGCTTGTGATCTCTGACTGTACCTGCTGAAAACTACCACTGGGCTAAAAGCTACAAAGTGGGTAGCAGCACCAAACAACCCCCCCATCTCCAATTTTATATGCAGAGCAGCAGATACCTAGCTCATTCCCACAAGAAACACCGCAGGCGTCCAGTTCCCTTTGGTGGATTGCTAAACAGAGGTAGGCACCCCCAGCAACTCAGAATTAAATATTTATTTTTAAAAGAGGGGTGGAACCACCACTTGCCTTGTCTCCACACAGACTTCAGAATAAGAGAGAGAGAAGCCTGCATCCTAGACTGTCTCTCAGAGCTGGTGCCATCCCATGAAAACCCTCTTTGGACACCACAGCAATTGCTGATGGGCAGAAGAAATGTGAACAACATATTTCATATCTCTTCAGCCGCCTTTGAACAAATTTGGTACCTCTGGAAACAAAGAGCAGAGTCAGCACCTTGTGTTCAGACAGTTCTCCAAAGAGCAGAGCTGAGGAATTTCTGATTGACATGGTTATAGACAGCACAAGAGACAGAGCACAGACTGGATAGCAAGATATCACAGTAAAACCCAAAGCTTTCATCATAGGGACATGCCGGTATATTCCATGTCGGTGCTGGGGGGACACAATCAAATAGGGAAGCAAATCCCATGATTCTGCCCCCTTCCCCCAAAAATTGCAGCTGGAAAATTAAAAAAGATATATCAGAATTGTCCTTCATGCTTTATTAACCATAAATCCCCGTCAGCGTGAAAAGGAGGTGGCAAGCAGCTCGAATAACCACAACAGCGGAAAAGAGATGCACAGATTTTTGGAACAGTGTTTTTTAATGACACTAAAATGGCAACAAAGTCAAGGAAGTAATATTGGAAATGGATGAGTGACAGTCTCACCTTCATTGATGGTTTATAAATCTCTCTGTCCCTTTCATGTTAACTTTTCTTTATTTTCTTTCATACTGTTCATTTTTACTCACCCTTTCTTAACTCATTTCCCATCCCTGTTGAACTGAATCCCATGAGTGTAAGGAATAATCAAGCAGGTTGTCTCGGGGTTGGATTGGGGAGACTGAACCCTTTATTGCCTGCTTGTTCCACCTCAACACCGCGAGTGAGCGACGAGTGGGTTACTTCACAATCCTTTTATCCAGAGCTGTATACATTTTCAGCAACTCCCCATAGACCCTTATTTGGTTACATTGACACCTATACAATGAATATTAATAACTACATAATGAATATAATTATACCCGCCCGTGTTTGTTGTTTACAGGATTATTGCAAAGCGCAGGCACATTATCTTGAAACTTGCTAATATTTCTTAAAATATACTGTATACAAGGGAGGGAAAGAAGACAACGCTCTGTTCTCACCAAAGACCTTGAGGGAGAATAGTAATTTGTTAGTTTCTTTCCTTGCGCAAATGGCTAGGAAGGGAGGGAAAGGAGAGAGATAACAGACTCTAGCTAGAATTCACACCAAGTAACAGAAACAAGGTCTGCCTGTGCCATGTCCCCATTCCCTGTAGTTTACGCCTGATCACTTGTCCAGCTTATAACTTACTCTCCTACAGAACCAAAAGTCATACAAGAGAAAGAGCAAAGGCTGGATAGCAACATATCACAGTAAAACCCGAGCTCTCATCATAGGCAAATGCTGGTATAATTCCTGCTGGTGCTGGGGTGACACAACCAAGTAGAGAAGCAAATTTATGAGTGACAGTCTCATCATCAGGATATTTTTATAAATCTCTCTGTCCCTTTTGTTCTCCCTTTTCTTTCATACTGTTCATTTTTACTCACCATTTTTTCTAGCCCCCATTTCCCATCCTGTTAATTTCTCTGTGTCTCTTCCACTCTCCTCTGATCCCTGTTACAGATCATTCCCCACTCACGTTCTCAATTCTCTCCCTGAGTTTATCCCTCTCACTGCCTCTGACTGGTTCCCCTCTTTAGAGAGCTTTCCTCTCATTATTTTCATAGCTATTTTTCACCCTTTCTCCAGGATTCTCTGGTAATTTTGTTTTACTTTATCTTTTCCTCTTGTTTCCTCTGTTCGCTCTGATTCAACCCTTCCTTGGCCTCAGTTACTCTCCATGTTCCCAACACCAGAAGTTAAAAATCATGAATTACAACCAAAAGTCGTGAAATTGAACCTGCAAAACATGAGGTTTCAAACAACACAGACTGTATCTGGGTGATCCTGTGATTTGTGAACTCTCCCTGCCCATCCCCTGCGTGTGTGTGACAATCACTGTGGTGCCAGCCCTGCAGCGACAGAGGAAGGTGACTGTGGCCCTGAGGCAGGAGCTCTGGCTGGGAGCCCCAGTGAGATCTAACCCCACAGATTGTACAAACCCTCCCTGCCGCTGCGGAGCTTCCAGCTTCTCCCAACCCCCCAAACCTCATTAATTAATGCTGGGTCCGGCCACCCCCACGTCTGCCTGTCCCAGCCCGGCTGTTAATTCTGCCCCTGCCCAGCCCCACATCTGCCCCTCAGGGCCCCTCTGCTCCCCCTGCAGCTCCAGGGGTCCTTCACCCTCCTCCCCCTCCCATCCCTGGTGCTGCAGGGAGGGGGAAGGAGCTTCCAGGGATCATAGAGATGAAGATCCTGGGTATTATAGACTAGGGTGTATGAGGCTAGAGAGGCTGATTCTCCCCCTCCTTGTGTCTCAGGCACACAGCCTGAGCCGGGATCCTGGCCCCAGCCAGAGCCAGGGGCGGATTCTCCCGCCAGGGACAGAGCCCGGCGGGAAAGTGAAGATCGGGGCCTGGTCACCAGCAACGAAAAATGTCACCTGCCCCCGGTCACAGTCCAGACACACCCGGATCCTGCTGGGGACCCGGCGCAGGGGCAGGGGAGTCTCAGGGGAGGTGAGAGCCCGGAACTGATCCCCCCACTGCCTCACAGCCCAGATCCCCTCCTCAGGGCTAGGGCTGATCCGTTCCTTCCTCCTCACAGACTCTCTGGCCACTCCGAAAGCCCAGCATTGCCCACCTTCCACCTCCACCTCCCACCAATGTCTCCCCGAGGTGAATCCCTCACAGCCCAACACACAGAGCGCAGTCTCAAATCTCTCAGGGTTGTTGGGCAGATCCTGCCGTGTGTCTGCCCCTCTCACACTTTTCCCATCCTCAGACAGGATGAGCAGGGGATGAGCTGTGCCTGGATCCAGAGTCACAGTCTCTGGGGAGAGAGAATCAGAGCGTTAGGGGTAGAGCTCAGCCCTGGGGGGGCTGGGACCGTTTCTTACACTCCCCAGCTGCCCTGTTCTGGCTGGGACACACCTGGATCCCAGGGAGTTGCCTCTTTCCTGGGTGCCTGAGGCTAAGCAGAGCTTTCACTGCAGGTCCTGTAATGGGACCCACTTTCTTTGGTTTTTATTTGTTTGCAGAGGCTTCAGCTCCCTGCTCCTCCTACTGGGGCTGCTCCATTCCCAGTATCCGAGCGCAGCATAGAACCTTCTAGTGAGGAGGGAGCAGAGGAGGCAGGTGCCAACTTTAAACCCCAGAGGGAAACTCCCCCCACCCAAATGCAGCCTCCACTCCCAGGCCAGGGAACAGAGAGGATGGCGCAACATTGGGGAAGAGCCACTGAAGAGCAGAAAGCAGGAGGTGGCATTGGGTGGGGTAGCCCCATCCTTCAGCTCGAGAGAAGGGAGGAGCTGCCAGCATCAGAGGGGAGCATCTCCCCAATCCAGGAAGCAGTGAGCAGCTCCAATGGGAGAGCCCAGTCCAGCCCAGAGGAAAGGGAGGATTTTGGAGAAGAGCGATGAGGAGACCCCCCTGCACTGGGGTAAAGGAGAATCATGTGTCAGCCCTCAGGGGCGAGAGCTCTGTTCGGGGGCTGCTCAGTGCAAGTTTTTCTGTTCTTTAGCTTGGACATGAAGGCAGCACTGAGGTTTATGTCAGAATTGTTTGTGTGATGTCAGCTGGGGATCTCCTCACTGTTACTGTGTTATATTTGTGGCTGTGTGTGTCCTGGTCGCTGTTGGTTTGATTTATAACTTTAGGAACAAAAACAAGAAGATGTTTTCACTGAAGTTCTCATAATTCAAAGATAATCTCCACCTGCAAACTCACCCTGTGTGAATGATCCTAGGGATTCTCCTCTTTTTGTGTCCAGTGCAGATGGCAGAGTGTCTGGAGGGGAAAAGGATAAAAGAGGAGATTTCAGGTTTTCATGTTTTTAACACCATTCCCCCTCTTAACTCATAGAGCTGTGTTGTCATCATAACAGAGAAAGAGACAGAGAGGCCCAGAGACACACTCAGGGATTTAATAGAAACTAATCTGAAACCTTCTGTTTCCTCTCTCATTCAAATTGACCTATGCAGAATCAGTTGTAATAGACCAATCAGAGAAGAGAATAATAATATGAAAATAGTTTGTACAGCAAAAACCGTGCAAATTGAAAAGTTCCTGCATGTGCAGTGTATGAGTTATATCTGATACTTAATATTCATAACACTCAAAGAGATTGGAAAAGAACTAACAAATATATCACTTGGATACATAGCATGTCAGACTTTGTAAGGGGGAGTCAGAGCTTCATAGGAGAAATCCACCATGACCCACCTATGCCCCAGGAGAAGGCAACTGACTAGTACTTCTGTCTGTGTGTCTGTCATTTCTTACTTTAACAGTAGGTGTAATTGCAAGGCATGCTTTTGGTACAAATAAAAGTTAGAATTCATCAACCAGAGTGACTTGGACCCCAGCTGTGTGGCATTATCACCTGACAATTAAATAGAAGCATAATCTAATTATGAACGGATTGGCCCAGAGCCATGCTCTTCTACGGTGTCAGAGGCTTATCCCGATTTCCCCTCCTAGATCTCTTCTCTGTACCTTTGAATTTCCTCAGAGTCTCCATTAGAGCAACAGTTTTCTGGGAGAAATCACTGAGTCCCTTTTCCAGTTCAGGAGAAATCTCCTCTGGCTGCTGGAGCTTCCCCTTCCCACACCTGGAGAGAAAAACATTCACGTGGTTATATTTCACGTAGTGACTCATCAGAAGTTCTTGCTAGTGGGTTGCTGCTCGAATGGGCCTGGAGTTAGCATTTCTCTACTTCTCCCAGCCTCAGAGCAGGTGCAACACAGGCCATGCCAGTGACACCTTCCCATCAAGGTCCCATTCATATTCTGCAATTCTGGTCTGGAGATAAAATGGGAATTGAGTATCCAAGGACAATTCACTCCTTGGGGCTCCATGCTCTCATGGACAGCAGGTTCCCATGGTAAGTGTTGTAGAAATCTGCCCACTAAAAACTGATACCCTCCTCTGCAGCTTGTTCCAGCCAGGTCTCCAAACAGTCTTCTGGTGGGAAAGACTCTTGATCACTGCTGCCCTGGACTGAATGGTAAGCAGCGCCCCAGCAGTGAAAGGCCCATATTCCATCTCCACTATCCTGAGATAGCCAGGCCCCCAAGGATGTGACATCTCTAGAATATAATTGTGGTTAGTGTTTCCCATTCAATAGGTAATTCGATAAAAGGGTGAGGGCCTCAGGATTAAGTATATTGGAGAGATTTATAACCAAAATGTGTATCCAAATGACTTCCCAACACATTTTGATGTCGAGCCCTGGGCAGATACGTTGCTAATATCATCTCCAAGATCTTTCCCAGTGTTGGGAAGTGTGAGGGGGAGTGAGAGAGAGCCACGTACCTGCTCAAGGTGCTTCTGATATCCTAGAGGAGAGAGAGAGAGAGAGAGAATTTCAGCCCCACCTGACACACACTGTGAATTCCAAGGAAGGGATTTTGCAAGCCTAGTGAAGAGAAGTCCTGCCTTAGCTACAGGGCCATGGATTCCCTGAGCTAATGGGGCTTCTCCATCTCTAATATCAATGCCTTTGTGGCCCTGCAAAGAACAATAGTCATTCACATTTCAGAAATGCTCACACTGAGTTACACTGAGATCTCTGACTGATGGACTCTTGTGCTCATGTTTTGGAGCTGTCCTGTCCCTGTGTTGGGATCTGGAGTATTGCTAACTCAGTCTCACCTGCAGGAATTCAGTTGCTGGCTTCAGACACTTCCCCTCCATCTCACTGATCAGCTCACTGAGATGACAAATCTCTTTACACAGTTTGATGATATTTTCATTCTGTATCTTGACAATCTCCTTGTTCCACTTTTCCAGCTGGGCCAACATGAGTCGCTCTTTTTCCTCCAATAACTGCCGCAGTTGCTGAAATTCAGACACAATTTTCTGCCTCTCCTTTTCTATCTGTTTCTGTAAAATGATAGGGAAAAGGCTGGTCAGGGAGATGGAGGCAGCATGGGGTCGTTTTGTGGAGTCCTGAGTGTGCAGGAGAGAAAACTTCATTGCAGACCCTAAGATTTCTGACACTTGAGTTTATTCTGTGGTACCTGGACGAGGACTCTCACACCTTTTTCATTTCTCCCCAATATCTCTGAAAAGGGAGGAGTCCACATCTGATGTGGTTAGGACACTGTGTTATCAGTGGCCTCTGAGAACGGAAATCCTGAGTCATCAGCATTACTCGGACAGAAGTTGCAGGGGGAAAATAGAAGCAAATAATTGAACAGCTCAAGAAATGACACAGACAGAAGGAAAGCCACAAGGGCTAGAAATTAACTGAAATGAAAGCTTTGATGCTGCCTTTGAATCTAACACAGAAAATCTATGATCATGGAGAAACATATCCTCACTCATCACGGCCACAGAAGAATCTGCCTACAAACAGACCTCTCACCACAAATCTCCATAGGTCAATAACAACAGGCTCCTACCAGATACTCCTGGCTTTTCTCCTCTCCAGTCACTTTAAATCCCAAGAGCTTTTCTCTCTCTTCCCTCAGAGTCTTCAAATGGGCTTGAATGTTTTCCTGTAGAAACAGAGATGATTTGGGAGGTTTCATTTTGAAGGTTGAGAGGGGTGTGTTGGGGGATGTTTGTCCACCCAAACCCAAGGTCCTAATTGACTTATGACATTTTGGCCACCAAGGAAATGCAAGCTAACAATGGAGACTGAGTGTGTGTCATATTCCCAGTTGTTCCTAATTCAGGTTCAGTCTTTTTGTGAACTAGAGAGAGACCTCACTTCTCCAAGCTTGACTGGTCTTTATTAATTTATTGGTAGTACAGCATGTAACAGGAAACTGGAGTGACATGGGGCTGAATCAGTTAATGTGGTTTTCAGAAGATTAAATGATTCAAATCAGATCTCACTTGGGGTCTGTTGGGGCTGCTGGAAAATAAATAATAATAAATCCTTTGATATAAAATCATCATAAAAAAAGTAACTTGTAATTTGCCTTCTGCAGTCTGAATGCAACACTCTCACCAGGGGAAGCTGGCTTTTAAACGGATTCAGCTTCCCAGATAAAGTTTCCCACAACAGAACAGACATGGTTAAAGCTTTCATTTTTGCCTTTTCTTGCCATGCTGCAATATCATTTACTTTTTATAGCTTCTTTCTTACAACAAAAACTTTGCAGAGCTGAATGACACAGTGACCCCAATCATGGAAGGAGACGGGTATCAAGTGTGTCAGGCAATTTGTAATGACATTAACCTACCTTGTACTCCTCGGCAGCCTCCTGTATGGGAACCACCCTGTGGGACTTGTGAGCCCGGGATCTGTCACACACGACACAGATGGGGGTTTGATCCTCTTTGCAGAACAGCTTGAGAGGCTCCTGGTGTTCCACACACACTCTCTCCCTTCCTGCGCTCTTTGTTACCTTGAAACTCAGCTGTTTGGTTATTTCTACAACATTTGCCAGCTGCCTGTTTGGTCTGAGGTTTCTGTGTTGCACAGCTTGTCTGCACTGCGGGCAGGAGACGTCTGTATCCGATCCCCAGCAGTGCTGGGTGATGCAGGCTCGGCAGAAATTGTGTCCACACTCCAATGTGACAGGTTCTCTGAAATACTCCAGACAGATGGGACACGTAGCCTCATCCTGGAGAGTTTTCATAGGGTTGTCCGCCGCCATGGCTCTCTCTGGACAATGGAACAGAGAAAGTTTCACTTTCTGATCTCAGAAATATGCCCCGCCTGCAGCAGCAGCTGGGAGTTGCCTTTCTTAGAACTGACTCCTGCTGTTTGCAGAGCTAGAGCGTGGCCATTGGTAAAGTTAGAACTCTGGAGGCTTTTCCTGAAAAATGTAGCTCTGGGTCTCCTGCAATCAACCCCCTGTGCTGGTGTGGAGAGTCACTGGGGCTTCACAAGGGCATCAGTGTCTGTGTGTGATGATCAGCTGGCAGGTCTGTGTGCTAAGGAGCGATATTAAATCCACAGGCCAAAAAGCTGGTTAAGCTGGAATCAATGTTTGAAAGGCCTGATTCTCATTTACACTACGTCTGCTCTGCCTCCGCGTAAAGGGGCCACAGTGTCACCAACTCTCGTTATTTTATCATGAGTCTCACAATATTTAGGGTTTAACACCCAGCTCCCAGAAGCGTGTGATTAGCTGAGAATCTTGGCTGTCATTTTCTAAAATAAAGACGTTTCTAGCCTTTGTGGCTGAAGAGGAAAAACTTAAAATAGTTCCCCACGCTTCAGATTTATAAGCTTTAAAAAACAATCAAACAACCCCCCTATGTTTTTCTTTATTTTATTGAGATTTTTGGTTTTCTTTGTTTCTCAGCTTTTGCGTGTCACTCTAGTTACATTCTCAAGATTTTCTACTAAACCCTGAGGGCATGGGATATACTATATTTTTTAGTGAAAAAGGCTATTCTCATGTAAGCACAGCATTCCAAGAGCTGCAGCGTTTAGAAAAGCACCAAATATTGAAAGAATCGGGATAAAATCATAAGAGCTGGGGACAACGCCAATGTGGGATGTTTGCTAAGATGGCAGGGGCTGCACCAATGACTAAGGAAGTTAGAAAGCCTCTGTCCTCATTATATCTGAGCATGTCACAACACCCCTATGAAATGGAGAAGTGCTGTTATCCCTTTTTTTTATAGAGATGAAGACGGTGAGGTACAGCCTCCCACTCAAAGGATTGATATTCTGACAGTAATCTCTGAAACTAAAATATATATTTTTATTTAATGTGCCAATACTTTCCGGTACAGTAAATGTTAAAAGAAACGTGCTAAAAGAACAAAACAAATGTGATCAGTACAATTATACACATCAGAGTAGCCACTACTGCAATACCAAATGTTGTCTGTGTTCAGTTGTCAATGCTGGCTGCATGCGTATGCCCCTTGTGTAGGGGCTGTCCCAGCTATGCACAGGTAACCGAGATGGCACTCACGATCGAATGAATTGACATGACCACGGATTCGCTGAGCAATGAAGGCACCCGGGGCAGGTTTATTGCAGTTGAAGCACAATGAGAAGCGACCTGTAGCTTACTAGTACACTTCAAATACGAGTGCTCCGTTGCAATGGACTCGGCACAATTTAACGGCAGGACTTTCCGTTATCCTCTAGGCCAGTTGACATCATTCCCTCTGACACCCTCTTTTATATACTGCTACAGACAATTCCGTTCTGCCCCTTCGACGTAAGCAGTTGCCAACCTCTTGACATAGTCTAATACCACCCCTTACCTTACACTGGATGGTTCAGGCAAAACATCTCTATTTGTCATAGTATAAGACATTTCTATCCATCAAAGTGTCATTCCAGGGGGTCAGGTTGTCCTTGTTATCTCTTTGGTGTTAGGATGTCCTGGTACCTTCTGCATCTGCTCTACATTTTTAGTAATGTTTTGATAGTAGTGATGTTTTGGAAAAATATGTGTGTGCAGTATCAATTCTTCTTCGTGCTAGTTTCTGTGCGGTCGTAAGTTCACAGCCTCACTCCTGCTAACTTGGCTTTATAACAGACTTGACCATTCCTTTAGCTTAGGCCTCACGCCTTGGCCTGTCAGGCTAGGCTTCAGGCCTCATGCTCTCACTCTCTGCTACACCAAACAGTTGGAAATAGCTTTAAATGGTTACATTGTACATGCAGTGATCAGTCACATGTAGGATGCTGACAAGTTCTTACTGAAACATTAAAACTGTATAATAACAACAAACCTACACACACAAACATCCAACTTCATTATCTCAGGCATAACGTTTATCATGGATGGCGTGTGAACCTCCCATTTGGAGACACTAGCCCCTCCAGCCCCATCCTTTCCCACTGAAGCCCTGCCCTTTCCACCACTCCCCAGCAGAGCTCCAATCCCCTATGGTGGCCAGAGGATCCCTGGCCCAGTTGGCCCAGGCCACCCAGCCCTGGATGGTCAGAGCACCAGGGAGCTCCAGCTGTGGGGTGCCAAGTGCCGGCCTACTCCAACACCACAGCCCCAAGTTCTGACCTGCCCCACCCCAGCAATGACCCAGCCTGTCGGAGCACCATCCCACCCCAGCACTGGCATGCTGACCTGCCCCATCTCCTACCCACCCCAGCCCCAGGCTGGCTAGCCCACCCAACCCCAGAGAACCAGGAAACCCGAGCAGTGATCCCAGCTGCCCCAAATCCTTCTGGCTGGGCCATCTGCATCCCTGACCACTTCATCAGAGAGCTTGAGCAGCGCCTGAACCATGCTGGGCCCATGAGCAAGAGGGAAAGAGAAACACCTGGCTGCCAGGAAGGCTTAGCATCCTCTGGCTTTACATACTCCACACCCCTAATACTCATATACTCTAACGCTTATCCTATGGTCATGTTTATTTCTCTGCAGTTTTCTCTTTCTCTAACTTGTCTCATTCCTTCCTTTCTGTTACAAGGACTTAGCTGCTGCTGCTGCCATCAGTGTTCAGCTACTGCTGCGTCTCTAGTACTGCCTGCAGTAAGTGCTAGATGTGCTGCAACAGCCTCGTCCTCTTTTCTTTGTACTGATGTAGCTCTTTCCTGGAACTGACAACATCTCTTCCTGTCTTCTTACAATCTCTTCTCCACTTCCTGTCATCTTCATTGCTTCTGATCACCCTTACTCATGCCTGTCAGCTCTCTGCCTTACATACAGGTTTTGCTACTCTGATTGGTCATTCCCTGAATCCTTCTCATTAGCATACCTGTCCACCAATCATCTTTAAGTCTTCCCATATTGGTTTGTTCTTATGAACCAATCACAGCCACTAAATTTATCTGTCAAACAAACCAGACCTGGCAGAGAACCTGCCTCATGGTCTACTGACCCCTCCCTTCAGGTTTTGCAGAGACCTTTATCTCACCTCAGCCTGCCTGTTTGCTACTGGCCAAATTACGCCAAGTCAGTCCACCAGTTTAGTTTTCTCTGGCTGGGATTCCCTGCAAGCGCCATCTTGTGATCCATGACTGTAACCACTGAAAACTGCCTTTAGTATTGATTAACCCTTACAGTGATAAACAATTACAGGTGTTTGTGCATCTTAACCTTGGGATTCACTGTCACCGCTCCAATTATTACTCATTTAAATAAGTTTAATTTCAATTTTTTCTTTGCTTCAGCAAGTGGTGGCAGAGCAAAGTTCTCAGGGCTGTATTCCTTACACACAACAGAGCAGCTGAGAAATCTCTCGTATCAGTGTAGGCCTGTGCCCTGGGTGTTCACATGTCCTTAGCCCTCCTGTCAAGCATCATCCTTGTACCAAGGTATAGCCGCCGCCACCGCTGCTTTTGGATAAATAATGAAAGTGATGGGAACAGACTGATTGGATCAGGGGTTTCCCCCTCTCAGATGTGTGCCCCAACCACTGGACTACAGAGACATTCTCTCTCTCTCTCTGGCCTAGTGACTGTTCCACTGCAGATTAATTAGTCATTGCCCAGAGTGAAAATGACTCTGTGGTTAGGGAGCCCGTCTGAGAGGTGGGAACCCCTGGTCCAGTCCCCAGCTCCAGTCACTCTTTTATTATTTACCCCCAGTGGACCAGCTGCAACTGGAGAGACTGAAGAATTCCACCCACAGACTATAGCACAGCTAAGTGGTTAGAGCTCCCCTTTTCAAATGTGTAACCCCTTTTCAAATCATCTCTCCCCCACTGGCAAAGAAGGGGACATTGAACCTGGGTTCTCCACATCCCAAGCAAGTGTGAGAACCAATGGGCTAAAAGTTATATAATGGGGAGCAGCACCAAAAAAACTCTGACCCCTCCCCTGTTTTGTGTGCAGTGCAGCAGGTACCTAGCCCATTCCCAGGAAATATCTCCGGTGGTGGGTTCCCATTCATGGATTGCTAAACAGAAGTAGGCCCCCAGCAACCCAGACTTAGGAGCTTATCTTCAAAAGAGGGACAGGGTCTAGGACACACCACGAACCTCCCCCAACACCCTCCAACCACAGAATTCTTCATAACCAGTTACACTGAGCTGAAACCATCACTTGCCTTGTCCACACACAGACTGTAAAATGAGAGAGAGACACCTGCATCCCAGTGTAGACAAACCCCCAGAAACTGTCTCTTGGAGCCGATCCCACCCCATGAACACCTGCCTGGAACCCACGGCAATTGCTGATGGGCAGAAAACATGTGAACAACATATTTCATATCTCTTTAGCCACCTTTGAATAAGTTCAGTGACTCTGGAAACAAAGAGGAGAATCAGCAGCACGTATTCAGCCACTTCTCCACAAAGCACAACTGAGGAATTCCTGATTTACATGGTTATAGACAGCACAAGAGACAGAGCACAGGCTGGATAGCAACATATCACAGTAAAACCCGAGCTCTCATCATAGGCACATGCTAGTATAGTCCCTGCTGGTGCTGGGGTGACACAACCAAGCAGAGAAGCAAATCCCACAGCTCTGCCTCCCCCCAATTGCAGCTGGAAAATTAAAAAGAACAAACCAGAATTGTCTTTGATGCTTTATTTACGCTAAATACACAAATACCCAGCATGGGGAAAAGGAGCTGAGAAGCAGCTTCACTAACCACAACAATGAAAAGGGACCCGCAGATTTTGGGAACATTTTTTTTAATGACACTAAAATGGCAACAAAATCAAAGGCAATTTATGAGTGACAGTCTCATCTTCTCCCTTTGCTTTCATACTGTTCATTTTTACTCACCATTTTTCCTAGCCCCATTTCCCATCCTGTTAATTTCTCTGTGTCTCTTCCACTCTCCTCCGGTCCCTGTCACAGATCATTGCCCCTCACGTTCTCCATTCTCTCCCTGAGTTTATCCCTTCCCCTCTCGCTGCCTCTGACTGGTTCCCCTCTTCAGTGTTTTCCTCTCATTATTTTCATAGCTATTTTGCAACCTTTATCTAGGATTCTCTGGTTATTTTGTTTTTTGTTATCTTTTCCTCTTGTTTCATCTGTTCGCTCTGCTTCAACCCTTCCCTGGGCTCAGTGAATCTCTGTGTTGCCAACCCCAGAAGTTAAAAATCATGAAACAAAACCAAAAGATGAGAAATTGAACCTCTAAAACATGAAGTTTCAAAACAACACAGACTGTATTCTGGGTGATCCTGTGACTTTTGAACTCTCCCTGCCCATCTCCCGCGTGTACGTGACAATTACTGTGGTGCTGATTTCTCCCCTCCATGTCAGGGACACAGTCTGAGCAGGGATCCCCACACCCAGAGCCAAGGGCGGATTCTCTCCCCAGGGACAGAGCCCGGTGGGAAAGTGAAGATCAGGGCCTGGTCACCAGCATCGAAAAATGTCACCTGCCCCCGGTCACAGTCCAGACACACCCGGATCCTGCTGGGGACCTGGCTCCAGGGCAGCGGAGTCAGAGGGGAGGTGAGAGCCTGGAACTGACCCCACCACCGCAGCACAGCCCAGATCCCCTCCTCAGGGTAATGGCTGATCCATCCCTTCCTCCTCACAGACTCTCTGGCCACCCCCACAGCCCAGTATAGCCCATCCCCCACCTCCACCTCCCAGCAATGTCTCCCCAAGGTGAATCCCTCACAGCCCAGCACACAATACGCAGTGTCAAATCTCTCAGGGTTGTCGGGCAGATCCTGTCGTGTGTCTGCCCAGCTCACACTTTTCCCATCCGCAGATAAGATGAGCTGGGGATGAGCCGTGCCTGGATCCAGAGTCACATTCGCTGGGGAGAGAGAATCAGAGCGTTAGGGGCAGAGCTCAGCCCTGGGGGAGGCTGGGATCATTTCTCACACTCCCCAGCTGCCCTGTTCTGGTAGGGTCAGTCCTGGATCCAGGGAGTTACCCCCGTGTTGGGCACCTGCGGCTGTGCAGAGCTGTCACTGAACTTCCTGTAATGGGACCCACCTTCTTTGCTTCTTATTTATTTGCAGAGGCTTCAGCTCCCTGCTCCCCCTGCTGGGGCTGCTCCATTCCCAGTATCCGAGCACAGCATAGAAGCTTCTAGTGAGGAGGGAGCAGAGGAGGCAGGTGCCAGCTTTAAACCCCAGAGGGAAGCTCCCCCCAGAAATGCAGCCACTGAAGAGCAGAGAGCAGGAGGTGGCATTGGGTGGGGTAGCCCCATCCTTCAGCTGAAGAGAAGGGAGGAGCTGCCAGCATGAGAGGGGAACATCTCCCCAATCCAGGAAACAGTGAGCAGCTCCAAAGGGAGAGCTCAGCCCTGCCGAGAGGATAGAGAGGATGTTGGAAAAGAGCAATGGGGAGACCCCCCCTGCACCGGGGTAAAGCAGAGAGATGTCAGCCCTCAAGAGAGAGAGCTCTGTTCGGGGGCTGCTCAGTGTGAGTTTTTCTGTTCATCAGCTTGGGCATGAAGGCAGCACTGAGGCTTAAGTCAGGGTTGTTTGTGTGATGTCAGCTGGGGATCTCCTCACTGTCACTGTGTTATATTTGTGGCTGTGTGTGTCCTAGTCGCTGCTGGTTTGGTTGGTAACTTTAGGAACAATCTCATGAAGATGTTTTCACTGGACTTTTCTCATAATTCAAAGACAATCTCCACCTGCAAACTCACCCTGTGTGAATGATGCTAGGTATTCCCCTCTTTTTGTGTCCAGCGCAGACAGCAGAGTGTCTGGAGGGGGAAAGGATAAAAGAGAGGAGATTTCAGGCTTTCATGTTTATAACAGCATTCCCCCTCTTCACTCATAGAGCTGTGTTTTCATCATGACAGAGAAAGTGACAGAGAGGCCCAGAGACACTCAGGGATTTAATAGAAACTAATCTGAAACCTTCTGTTTCCTCTCTCATTCAGGCATCTCTCCCCAGTGGAATCAACATCCATGAAGCCTCACAACCATCCCAGGACAGACAATCTGTAAGTGAGATTTACTTTTCCCTCATCAGCCCCTCCCGCCCTTCAGACTCTAGTTGGTTTGTCTCATTCACTAACTGCCTTTTGTCATAACCTCGACTAGATCATGCAAAGACTTTGGCACAAAAGTAACTTTACCCCCTTTGGTCCCTTGGACACTAACGAGATGTTAGGAATTTGCAAAATCCTGGCTGTAATTGTACAGTTAGGTGCTCTTTGCTCAGCATCTCTACAGAGAGCAGCACGACGGGGCCCTTGTGCTCCAGAGGCAGAAATATGAATAATAATAAAATCATTTTATCAATGTAGAAATTGAGGCAGGGGGAAGTTTGGCTTAATGGGCCAGATTCACCCTGTACGGGCAACAGGAGAGAGGGAGGCAATTTGAGACTCTGCTGTTCAGTGGCTGCAGGGGCCGGTGCAGACCTTGGCGCAGGCTGAGGAAGTTCTGAAGCCAGCCAGAGTTGTGTCCCTTCTACAAGGGCCCCTGTGTTTCTTGGCCAGCGTGCAGAGTGTCAGAGGCCCAGCTTTACACTGCCCATGTCCCTCTATCCCTCGTCCACCCCCTCCCTCTTCCACCCTGCCCTTCCCAACCCCCTCCATTCCCAGACCTCTCAGGAACACTCCTTCTGCCTGCAGCTGCTGTGAAGGAGGCACCAGAGGCTGCTGTGCTGGAGGGATTCCTCACACTGTGGGAGGGGCTTTCTCCTTCCCCACAGCCCCTTTGGCCCAGCCTAGCTGCCATACGGGACCAGAGCACAGTGATGGACATGGTCCAGCATTAATGAATGACCTTTAATTTAGGGTCTAGATTTTGAGTGTTGACCTTTAGGCACCTGGGGGTTGGTTCTCAGAGGGGTTCCTCTTTTGCAAGTCCCATTGACTCCCCTTGCAGCTGTGCGAAGCAGCTCTAGTTGGGAGAGAAAAACTCGGGTGCTCAAAATAAGGCGGTTTTGCTATATTTGGACCTTGATTTTATGACCTTTGGTCAGCCATGAATTGTTGTGAGACCCCTGGGCCCCTGCTACATTTGGTCCATTTGTCTGCTTTCCACTATTTATTATTATTATATTCCGTACTGAAAATTGGTACAAGGGTCATTTCTTATACCTAAATTTGGACACATGGAGATTGTGGGTTTAAGCTGACTAACTCAGCTTTGGCCTGGCTAGCCCTTTACTTGACATAAGGGAAATATTGCCATAAGTGACCTTGTTATTAAGTGATGTGTTCGTAAGTTGCCATGTGGGACAAAGATGTTTTGTTCACACAATGTACTTATAGACACAGAAACCCCAAATGTACTGCCGAGGAACAGTTAGCAAAGTCCAAAAACACCGATGTCGATCAAGGGCCAAAGTGAGCTATGCATAATCAGTGAAAATAGACCTATCAGGAAAGAGAACAATAACGTGAAAATAGCTTGGACGGCAAAAGCCCTGCCCATTAAAAAGTTCATTCATGTGTAATGTATGAGTGAAGTAAGATACTTTATATTCATAATAGTCAAAGATGTTTGGAAAAGAACGAATATATGTATAATGTGGATGTGTATAATATGTCAGACATTGTAAGGAGCTGTTGGAGCTTCAGAGGTGAAATCCACCGTGATCTGCCTATTCCTCTGGAACTGGCCAGCATTTCTTTCTAGTAGCAAATATCCCCAGTGGCTGGTGATGGGACACTAGATGAGGAGGGCTCTGAGTTACAGAGAATTCTTTTCCACGTGTCTGGCTGTTGGGTCTTGCCAAAAAGCTCAGTGTCCAACTGATCACTGTATCTGGGGTCGGGAAGGAATTTTCCCCTGGCTCAGATTGGCGGAAAACCTGGGGCTTTATTTGCTTTCCTCTTCAGCATGGGACATGGGTCACTTGCAGATTTAAATGAGAGTAAATGGCAGATTCTCTGTAACTTGAAGTCTTTAAATCATGATTTGAGGACTTCAGTAGCTCAGCCCGAGGTTAGGGGTCTCTTACAGGAGTGGGTGGGTGAGGTTCCATGGCCTACAATGTGCAAGAGGTCAGCCTATGTGATCATGATGGTCCCTCCTGCCCTTAAAGTGTATGAGTGATTTCTTACTTTAAGAGTAAGTGTAATTGCAAGGCATGCTTTTGGTACAAATAAAGGTTTAATTAATATAGCTGAGTGTCTTTAATCTCAGCTGTGTGACATTCTCACCCAACAATTAAATCGAAGCATAATCTAATTATGAAGCAATTGTCACAGAGCCCTTCTCTTCTTACAGTGTCAGAGGCTCATCCCAATTTCCCCTCCTAGATCCCTTCTCTGTACCTTTGAACTTTCTTACAGTCTCCATTAGACCAACAGTTTTCTGAGAGAAATCACGGAGTCCCTTTTCCAGTTCAGGAGAAATCGCCACTGGCTGCTGGAGCTTCCCCTTCTCACACCTGGACAGAAACAATTTCACATGGTTATATGTCATTTAGTGTCTCATAATTTCCTGGTCGAGAGTTGCTGCTGTAATGGGCTGGAGTTACTATTCCTCTTTTTCTCCCAGCCTGAAAGCAGGTGCAACACAGGCCATGGAGGATCAACCTTCCCCCAAAGGTCCCATTCATATTCTTCAACTCTGGCCTGGAGAGACCAGCTCTGGGACAAAAGGGAATAATTGAGTATCTCCAATTCCAGAGCCATCCCCAGGGTACAACATATCAGGGTGACGGCCCTGGGCCTCGTGCTTTGGGGTCCCCCACCAGTAGCATACCAACGGGGGGGTGGGAGGGAGCCATGCCCCTAGTCGCCAGCCTGGGCGAGGGGGCACTGGATGGGCCCTCGGAGGAGGAGCTGCCCCCCACTGTTGCAGGACGCCAGGGGCTACTGGGCTTTACTGGCAGCCATGAGGATCCCAGCCTGTCGGAGGCTGAGAGCTCCTGCTGTGAGGGGAGCAAACTCCTGCTGGCCTTTCCGCCCCCACACTGGGAGAAAGGAGGGACCCACGGGATACCAGCTGTGCAGGGGCCAGGCAGTGAAAGGCGGGGCTCCAGGACAGAGCCTGTCACACTCGCCTCCCCTCAGAATTAAGTTGATCAGACAGATTTGTACCTAAAATATGACCTTCCCCACACATTTTGTCATACAGCCCAGGGGACATGCTGCTCTCCCAGCATCTCCGAGCTCTTTCCCAGCATTGTGAAGTGTGAGGGGGAGTGAGAGAGAGCCACATACCTGCTCAAGGTGCTTCTGACATCCTAGAGGAGAGAGAGAGAGAGAAAAGAATTTCAATCCCATTTGACACCCACAGGGGATCCCAGGGAAGGGATTTGCAAATCTGGGCAGAGAGTCCCTGCCCTGGCCCCAGAGTCATGGATTCCTTGAGCTCATGGGGCTTTTCCATCTGTAATATCTATGTGCCTGTGACCCTTCAAAGAATAGTCATTCGCATGTCTGGAACGCACACACAGAGTTGCACGAGATCTCTGATGGCTGGCTTCCAGTGCTTATGATTCAGGAACCCTCCCTTCCCTGCATGAGGATCTGAAATGCTTCTAACTCAGTCTCACCTGCAGGAATTCACTCGCTGGCTTCTGACACTTCCCCTCCAACTCACTGATCAGTTTGCTGACACGGGAAATCTCCTCGGAGAGTTTAGTGACATTGTCATTCCGTATCTTCAGAATCTCCTTGTCCAGCTTCTCCAGCTGGGCCAGCAGGAGTCGCTCTCGTTCCTGCAGGAACTGCTGCAGTTGCTGAAATTCAGACATAATCTTCTGCCTCTTGGTTTCTGTCCATTTCTATAAAAAATAAGGAAAGGGCTGGTCAGGAACATGGATGGTGTCTGAGGGCCTTTAATATAGTCTTACAGGAGAGAGTCACTTTACACTCTCTAAGACACCTGCCTAGCAAGCAGGGCATGAGCAGGCAGGCCTACTGGTCAGAGCCAGGGTTGGAAGTCAGGAACTACAGCCAGGCTCAGGTCTGTAGTGAGAGTCAGGATCTCACCAAGGGTTGGGACCAGAGTCAGGATCAGGAGTCATGCCAAAGGCTGAGCCAGAATCTGTGTCAGGAATCACACGGAGTCAGGACTGGAGTTGGAGTCAGTCAGCCATGGGAAGGGTCATGCCGGCCTCCGAGTCAGATAGCAGTGCTGCAGGTCAAGCCTGAGTCAGGACCAACACCAAAGTCAAGGCTGAGTCAGGCTCCAGTCCAGCAGCAGATCAGGAGTTTGGACAATTCCTGAGACGTCTGGCGTCAGTCGTGCATCCGAACATCTGCCCCAATCAGGAGCTTCCTAGGCAGATCCTATGTTGGGCCAGAGTTCCACTAGCCCCTCCCTTGCTGGTTCCACAGAGCTGTTGGGTTGCGGTGACCAGCTGGGACCTGTGGTCTGGGGTTTGAAACCTGCGATTCTTCACATCCTGACACTGGATAATACCTTGTGATTACAGCTTCCCATGTGGTCGCGATGTCTCCCAAAAGGCTGGCTCCATGGCTGACATGGTTCAGACACTGTGTTACCAATCGTCTCTGAGGGTGCGTCTACACAGCCCACAGCAGCGAGTCTCCAAGCCCAGGTCAAGAGACGCAGGCTCTCGGGGCTGGCGCTTGCGCACTAACACTGGCTGTGTAGACACGGGGCCTCGGGCTGGAGCTCGGGCTCTGAAGGAAGGGACGGGGTGGACGTCAGAGGCTGAGCTCCCGCCCCAGATGCAGCTTGAAAGCACTGCCTCCACAGTTATTGTTGGCGCTTTACTGTGAGAACCACTGGCCCAACTCTGCTGATCAGGGCCCGGAAGCTCACTGCTGCTGGCTGTGTAGACGTGCTCTGAGAATCCAGATCCAGAGCAGCAGGAAACAGGACTCAGCACAGCCAACCGATCGACCTTCCAACACCCTCCCCACACCCACACAGTCCCATGATCACGGAGAAACACACACACGCCCACATTCACCAAGGCCACAGAGAAATCTACCAATAAACAAACCTCCCACTTCCATGGCCCAGCAGGTGAAAGCCCCTGGGCACCTACCAGACATTCCTGGCTTTTCTTCTCTCCAGTCACTTTAAATCCCAGCAGCTTTTCTCTCTCTTTCCTCAGAATCTTCAAATAGACCTGGATTTTGTCCTGAAAACCAGAAATGATTTGGTGGGTTATTTTGAGGGGTGACTGTCTGTTTGTAGGGGCTGTTTTGCCACCCAAAACACAAGATAACTGTCAGTCTTCCTGGATAGACTAGTCGGGTAAGGTAATATCTTCTGTTGGCCCAGCTTCTGTTGGTTAGAGAGCCAAGCTTTCAAGCTGACCCAGAGTTGGTCTTCAGGTCTGGGGAACATACTCTTTCCTAGAGCTGACGAAGAACTCTGGGGAAGCTTGAAAGCTTGTGGCACACTGACAGAAACTGGGCACTAGAAGATATTTCTTCACCTGCCTTCAGCCCTGAGCACCTGGCATTGCACTGCTTGGACAGAACTGATCTCAGGACTAGGCCAAACCCCATTAGATGGGTTGATGTGTGTAAAGAACAGCTGGGGTTTGCTCTAGGGCTGTCGTAAACCTTTTCCGTGGCAATGCCCTCTGGGTAGCTACCCCACAGTCCCTAGCAAAGATCCCAGAAGCAGTGGATTCTGGGAGATTTCCAAAGGCTGCATGGTGTGACCAATGGAACCACTATGGCTGGTCCTTGCCCAGATAAACAATGAACAGTTCAGACTGACGCTGGTCAGAACCGCCCAGGGGTTCATTTTGCTGCAATTCAGTGTCATCCCAATGTTATTTAGCATGGACCTGCGCTGTCTAAAACCCTTTTGTGTGTAGACTCAAGGTGTTTGGGGTCCACACAGTGTTTAGCACAGTGATCTCCTCTAGTGGAGGCCAACACCTGACTTTAACCGTTAATGGAGCAACCCAAGAATTCAGAATCACTGTGGGAAACCTCATCTCCTTTTGGAGCCTGGGATCTGTATGTCGGCATCTTTTCCTTCTAATGGCCACACTTTAATACTGCTCATTGCTGCTGAATGAGGTAGCATAGCCTAGTGGTTAGGGCACTGGACTGGGCTTTAGAATACCAGGTTTTTATACCAAGCTCTGCCACTGACATGCTGAGTGACCTTGGACAAGTCACTTCCCCTCACTGTGCCTCTGGTTCTCCTCCCACTCTGTCTCTGTTGTCTAGTTAGACCCTTTGTCTAGTTAGGGCCCAGCACAATCACAGTCAGATCTCAGCTGGGGTCTGTAGGGGCTCCAACAATGCAAATAAGAATAATAAACAGCGTGATAAAATTAGTAATGACAACCACAGATTGTAACACCTCCTTCTCCAGTCTGAATACAACACTCTCAGGTTGATTGGCCTGCCACTCTTCTGATTTAAAGCTCACTGATGATTTAGCAGCTTACGGCCTGTAAAAAGTTCCCTAATGTCAGTTGTGGGAATTGGGTTTGAAAAGGATTCAGCTTTTAAGAGAAAACTTTCCCACCTCAGATATATTTAAAATCTTCACCTGTTGCCTTTCTTGGCAGGCTGGAGTATCATTAACTTGTATAACATCTTGTATGCAAGGAAAGCTACACACAGCCGAATGATACATTTACACCTGTGCTGGGCAACTTATGATGACATTAACCTGTAATTAAAATCCAAAGTTATTACCCATTACATTAGACAACAACTCTGTACCTTGTACTCCTGGGCAGCTTCCTGTATGGGAACCACAGTGTGAGTTCTGTGAGCCCGGGATCTGTCACAAACCACACAGATGGGGCTTTGATCCTCTTCACAGAACAGTTTCAGAGCCTCCTGGTGTTCCACACACATCTTCTCCCCACTTGCTGCCTGGAAACTCAGCCTTTTGGCTCTTTCTACCATGTTCGCCAGCTGCCTGTTTGGCCTGAGGTGTCTCTGTTGCATAATTTCTCTGCACTGGGGGCAGGAGACATCCGTGTCCGATCCCTCCCAGGAGTGGCTGATGCAGGCTCGGCAAAAATTGTGCCCACACTCCAGAGTGACAGGTTCTCTGAAATAGTCTAGACAGACGGGACAAGTTGCTTCCTCCTGGAGAATTTCCACAGGGTTCTCTGCAGCCATGGCTCCCGGGATGGGCAGTGTAACAGGGTTTCAATTTCCTGAGTTCACAATATGCCCCACCTGCTGAAACAATTTTGTGTTTCCCTGTTTCCTGGTTGGAACTGACTCACGCTGTTGGCTGTGGAGAAGGAGCCCATTGTTAATTTCAGCCCTGGAGGCTTTTGTGAAAAACGTGCCACTAAGGCCTCCATCCTGCCCCTTCTGCATGTGTGGAGGGTCAGTGAGGCTTCACATGGACATCAGTGTGCACTGGTAATGCTGAGCCTGCTGGAGTAGGAGCTGTGTGTCTAAGGAGTGATGCTAACTTCACAACAGGCTAAAACCTTGGTTAAGGTGGAATTAATATTTCTATAGCCTGATTCTCATTTACACTCAGGCTGCTCTGGCTCAGTGAAAGGGGCGTTTCCGACCAGCAGTGCTACCAACTCTTGTGATTTTATCTTGAGGTTCAGAATATTTGATTTGTCATTTGGTTGCTGTGTTGTTGATTTGTTTGTTAAAGCCCCAGGTCCTTCATGCTTGTGATGAGGGGAGACTTTCATTTCGTAAGGAAAGGAAGTCTCTAGCCTTGTTGATTGCAAGAATGAATTATAATTAGTATTTTTAAATCCCATGTTTTTTAAAGCAATCTCATTCATAGAAATGATTTTTCTAGTCATTTATCCATTTACCTGTAAAGCATTTTTCTCTCTCTCTGTTCTCTGTATAGCATGGGTTGTAGTTATAGTAAATCCACATTTTACAGTATTTATCTATGTACAGCAAAGACTTTCCCTTTGTGTATTTTGCAGGCCAGATTGTGCTCTCAGCTGCATCAGTTTAAATCTGCAACAAGGAAACTCACCTCAGTAGATTTGCTCTGTATTTACACCACAGTATCTGAGAGCAAAATACAGCCCTGTCAGTAAATCATCTCAAAGGTGACAGAGAGCCCGCTCAGGCCAACTTGACCTAGCAACTACAGTTCTGTATGTGAAATGAGCTCCTGGGTTTTCTATTCTTCACTCTGCTGTTGTTTTATGGTGAGCTAAGTGCTTATTTAAGGCCTGTTTTACTAGCAATCATTTCCTTCACTTCACAATCTCTTCTGCACCTACTCTCATTTGAACTGTTTCTGCCTGGAATTGTGCCTGTCAGCCCTCTCCCTTATATACAGACTTTGGCCTACTCTGATTGGTCATTCCCTCAATCCTTCTCATTAGCATGCTTGTCCACCAATCATCTTTAAGCCTTGCCAGATTGGTCGTTCTTATGAATCAATCACAGCTGCCAAACTTATGTGTCTATCAAAGTCAGACCTGGTTGAGAACCTGCCTCATGCTCTCCTGACCTCCCTTCTGGTTTTCAAGTGACCTTTAGCTCAACTCAGCCTGTCTGTTCACTACTGGCCGAATTATGCCAAGTCCCCTAATTAAGTTTTCTCTGGCTGGAATTCCCTGCAACTGCCAGCTTGTGATCCCTGACTATACCTGCTGAATGCTACCTTTATTATTGATTAACCCTTATAGCGATAAACAATTACAGGTTTATGTGCATCTTAACCTTGGGATTCACAGTGACCGCTCCAATTTTTATGCATTTAAATACGTTTAATTTAAATCTCCTTTCAGCAGAGGCCTCTGCCCAAGGTGTTCACCTCTCCTTCTCCACCTGGCAAGTATCATCCTTGTATCGAGGAATAGTCACTGCTGCCTTTGGATAAATAATGAAAGTGATAGGAACAGACTGATAGGATCAGGGGTCTCCCCCTCTCAGTGCATGCCCCAACCACTGGACTACACAGACATTCTCTCTCTCTCTCTCTCTCTCTCTCTGGCCCACTGACTGTTCCACTGCAGATTAACACTTAATTAGTCATTGGCCAGAGTGTGAATGACCCTTTAGTCCTGCAGTTAGGGAGCACGTCTGAGAGGTGGGAACCGCTGGGTCCAGTCCCCCAGCTCCAGTCACTCTTTCATTATTTACCCCCAGTGGACCAGCTGCAAGTGGAGAGACTGAAGAATCCCCCCCATAGATGACAGCATAGCTCAGTGGTTAGAGCACCCACCTAAATAATGAGTAACTCCTGTTCAAATCATCTCTCCACTACGGCAAAGAGGGGGGCATTGAACCTGGTCCCCCACATCCCAGGCAAGTGTGTGAATGACTGGGCTAAAAGTTATAAAGTGGGTAGCAGCACCAAAACAACCACCCCTACCCCGTCCCCCATTTTGTGGCTAGTGCAGCAGATACCTAACTCATTCCCACAAGAAACATCTCAGGCGGGAAGTTCCCATTCGTGGATTGCTAAACAGAGGCAGATCCCCCCAGCAACCCAGACTTAGGTGCTTATCTTCAATAGAGGAGCGGGGCTTAGGACACACCCTGCTGTTAGCAGCTCCCACTGACTGATTTTGATGGCTCCCCACATGGCATGCTGGTGTGTGGATTGCATTTTAAGGCACCTGTCTGTCTCTGTTCATCGTAGGGAGATATGAGGTGCCTACATCAGGCTTTGTAGATCGCAGTGCCGAATTTTCTAGGCACCTAAAAATTAGGTGCTGTGACACTCAGTGTTACAATGCCTAAGGCCCTTCATTGAACCCACCCCATCATTTAAATCAGAAGCTCCCAGCAGACAAAGTCACAGCCCTGGCCGAGGGTGAGGTGTCTCCTTTTTCACTTTTTATATCCTATCGTTTAGCTCATGTCCACCCTAGGAGAAAGGGTGTTTTTTTCAATGCGATAGCAAACAGGAGGCCGTGATCTCATTATACAATTGCAGTGGAGATCAGGCAAGTGATACTTTCATCTCAGTGTAGCTAAGAAAAGTGATGGCTATTCCTCCTAACACCCTCCAACCACAGAATTCTTCTTGATCAGTTACATTCAGCTGAAACCATCACTTGCCTTGTCTACACACAGAAAGAGACAGCTGCATTCCAGTGTAGACAAAGGCCCAGAGACTGTCTTTTGGAGCAGGTCCCATCCCACGAACACCCCCATGGACACCACAGCAATTGTTGATGGGCAGAAGAAATGTGAACAACATATTTCATAAAAAAATGAGAGTTCTGTATCACTTTAAAGACTAACAGATTTAACTTCAGTAGGCATAAGCTTTCGTGAGCCTCAGCTCACTTATTCAGATGCAGTTGGTAGAAATGATACAGCAAATAGGAAACATATAGAAAACATATAGAAGGCAACATTTACATATCCAAGGGCATAGATAACAATGGGGTAGGTGGATAGAAGCCGAGTACTTGAGGTTTAACCATTGAGTAGGAGTTGAGAATGGGTGATCAGAGCAAATGTACTTCTTCTAAATGAGAGAGCCATTCCAATCCCTGTTTAAACCCAGTTTGAATGTGATCGTAAATCACAATAATAAATTCAATAAATAAAGCTTATTCCTACTGAAATTAAATTTGTTAGTCTTTAAAGTGCTCCAGAACTCTCTTTGTTTTTGCTGTATACAGACTAACACGGCTACCGCTCTGGATCATATTTCATATCTCTTTAGCTACCTTTGAATAAATTCAATGTCTCTGGGAACAAACAGGAGAGTCAGCACTACATATTCAGCCACCTCTCCACAGAGCACAGCTGAGGAATTCCTGGTTTACATGGCTATAGACAGCACAAGAGACAGAGAACAGGCTGGATAGCAACATATCACAGTAAAACCCGAGGTCTCGTCAAACGCACATGCCGGTATAGTCCCCCTCTAAGCTGGATGCGACACAAGCAACAAGACAAGCAAATCCCACAGCTCTGCCTCTTAACAATTGCAGCTGGAAAATTAAAAAAGAACAAACCAGAATTGTCTTTGATGCTTTATTTACCCTAAATACACAAATACCCAGCATGGGGAAAAGTTGCTGAGAAGCAGCTTCAATAACTACAACAATGAAAAGGGACCCACAGATTTTGGGAACATTTTTTTAATGACACTAAAATGGCAAAAAAGTCAAGGGCAATTTATGAGTGACAGTCGCATCTTCAGGATGTTTTATAAATCTCTCTGTCCCTTTTCTTCTCCCTTTTTTTTCATACTGTTCATTTTTACTCACCATTTTTCTAGCCCTCATTTCCCATCCTGTTAATTTCTCTGTGTCTCTTCCACTCTCTGATCCCTGTCACAGATCATTCCCCCTCACGTTCTCCATTCTATCCCTGAGTTTATCCCTTCCCCTCTCGCTGTCTCTGACTGGTTCCCCTCTTCAGAGTGTTTTCCTCTCATTATTTTAATAGCTATTTTACACCCTTTCTCTAGGATACACTGATTATTTTGTTTTATTTTATCTTTTCTTCTTGTTTCATCTTTTCGCTCTGATTCAACCCTTCCCTGGCCTCAGTGACTCTCCGTGTTGCCAACCCCAGAAGTTAAAAATCATGAATCAAAACCAAAAGTCATGAAATTAAACCTGCAAAACATGAGGTTTCAAAACAACACAGACTGTATTCTGGGTGATCCTCTGATTTTTGAACTCTCCCTGCCCATCCCCTGCGTGTGTGTGACAATCACTGTGGTGCCAGCCCTGCAGCCACAGAGGAAGGTGACTGTGGCCCTGCGGCAGGAGCTCTGGCTGGGAGCCCCAGTGAGATCTAACCCCACAGATTGTACAAAGCCTCCCTGCCGCTGCGGAGCTTCCAGCTTCTCCCAACCCCCCAAACCCTCATTAATTAATGCTGGGTCCTGGCCACCCCCACGTCTGCCTGTCCCCAGCCCGGCTGTTAATTCTGCCCCTGCCCAGCCCCACATCTGCCCCTCAGGCCCCTCTGCTCCCCCTGCAGCTCCAGGGGTTCTTCACCCTCCTCCCCCTCCCATCCCTGGTGCTGCAGGGAGGGGGAAGGAGCTTCCAGGGATCATAGAGATGAAGGGCCTGGAATAGGGTAGATGGGAATCCTCCAGGGTCATAGAGACTAGGTTGTGTAAGGCTAGAGAGGCTGATTTCCCCCCTCCATGTCAGGGACACAGGCTGAGCCGGGATCCTGTCCACACCCAGAGCCAGGGGCAGATTCTCCCGCCAGGGACAGAGGCCGGCGGGAAAGTGAAGATCGGGGCCTGGTCACCAGCATCGAAAAATGTCACCTGCCCCCGGTCACAGTCCAGACACACCCGGATCCTGCTGGGGACCCGGCGCAGGGGCAGGGGGGTCTCAGGGGAGGTGAGAGCCTGGAACTGACCCAGCCACTGCCCCACAGCCCAGATCCCCTCCTCAGGGCTAGGGCTGATCCCTCCCTTCCTCCTCACAGACTCTCTGGCCACCCCCACAGCCCAGCATCGCCCATCCCCCACCTCCACCTCCCAGCAATGTCTCCCCGAGGTGAATCCCTCACAGCCCAGCACACAGAGATCAGTGTCAAATCTCTCAGGGTTGTCGGGCAGATCCTGCCATGTGTCTGCCCAGCTCACACTTTTCCTATCCTCAGACAGGAAGAGCCGGGGATGAGCCGTGCCTGGATCCAGAGTCACATTCGCTGGGGGGAGAGAATCAGAGCGTTAGGGGCAGAGCTCAGCCCTGGGGGAGGCTGGGACCATTTCTCACACTCCCCAGCAGCCCTGTTCTGGCTGGGAGATGCCTGGATCCCAGGAATTTGCTCCTGTGTTGGGCACTTGCAGCTGTGCAGAGCTGTCACTGAACTTCCTGTAATGGGACCCGCTTTCTTGGCTTCTTATTTGTTTGCAGCTCCCAGTAACTTTAGGAACAATCTCATGAAGATGTGTTCACTGGAATTTTCTCATAATTCAAAGACAAACTCCACCTGCAAACTCACCCTGTGTGAATGATGCTAGGGATTCCCCTCTTTTTTTGTCCAGCGCAGACGGCAGAGTGTCTGGAGGGAGAAAGAATAAAAGAGAGGAGATTTCAGGCTTTCATGTTTCTAACAGCATTCCCCCTCTTCACTCATAGAGCTGTGTTTTCATCATGACAGGAAAGAGACAGAGAGACCCAGAGACACACTCAGGGATTTAATAGAAACTAATCTGAAACCTTCTGTTTCCTCTCTCATTCAGGCATCTCTCCCCAATGGAATCAACATCCACAAAGCCTCACAACCATCCCAGGATAGACAATCTGTAAGTGAGATTTACTTTTCCCTCATCATGCCCTCCCGCCCTTCAGACTCTAGTTGGTTTGTCTCATTCACTAACTGCCTTTTGTCGTCACCTCGACTAGATCATGCAAAGACTTTGGCACAAAAGTAACTTTACCCCCTTTGGTCCCTTTGACACTAACGAGATGTTAGGAATTTGCAAAATCCTGGCTGTAATTGTACGGTTTGGTGCTCTTTGCTCAGCGTCTCTACAGAGAGCAGCACGACGGGGCCCTCGTGCTCCAGAGGCAGAAATATGAATAATAATAAAATCATTTTGTCAATGTGGACTTAGACGCAGGGGGAAGTTTGGCTCAATGGGCCAGATTCATCCTGTACTGGCAAGAGGAGAGAGGGAGGCAATTTGTGACTCTGCTGTTCAGTGGCTGCAGGGGCCGGTGCAGACCTTGGCACAGGCTGAGGAAGTTCTGAAGCCAGACAGAGTTGTGTCCCTTCTACAAGGGCCCCCATGTTTCTTGGCCAGCGTGCAGAGTGTCACAGGCCCAGCTTTACACTGCCCACGTCCCTCTATCCCTCGTCCACCCCCTCCCTCTTCAGCCCTGCCCTTCCCAACCCCCTCCATTCCCAGACCTCTCAGGAACACTCCTTCTGCCTGCAGCTGTTGTGGAGGAGGCATCAAAGGCTGCTGTGCTGGAGGGATTCCTCACGCTGTGGAGGGGCTTTCTCCTTCCCCACAGCTCATTTGGCCCAGACTAGCTGCCGTACGGGACCAGAGCACAGTGATGGACGGGGTCCAGCTTTAACAAGTGCCCTTTAATTTAGGATCTAGATTTTGAATGTTGGCCTTTATCCCCCGAGGCCTGGTTCTCAGGGGGTTGGGCACCTGCAGCTTGCACTGACTCCACCTGCAGCTGTGGATGCTGCACAGCTCTGGGACCGTCTCTAGTGGGGAGAGAGAAACTCAGCTCAGGTGGCCAAAATGAGGCCGTTTTGCTGCATTTGGGCCTGAATGTTGGTAGTGTTGGTAAGTCCTGAATTAACGTGAGATGTCCTGACGCCTGGGCCCCTGCTACGTCTGCTCCATTTGTCTGCTTTCTGCTAGTTGTTATATTCAGTACTGAGAATTGGAAGAAGGGGTCAATGGTCATTTCTTATGCATATGTTTGGACAGAACAAGATTGTGCGTTTATACTGACTGATTCGGCTTTGGCCTGGTTAGCAGTTTCCTTGATGTAAGGGAAATGTTGCCTTAAGTGACCTTGTTATTAATTGACATGTTCATAAGTCTGTATGTGGGACCAAGAGACGTTTTGATCACACAATGTGCTTACAGACACAGACACCCAAAATGTACTGCCTAGGTCAGTTAGAAAAGTTCAGAAACCCCTCTACGGAGACAAGGGTCAAAGTGACCTATGCAGAATCAGTGGTAATAGACCAATCAGAGAAGAGAATAATAATATGAAAATAGTTTGTACAGGAAAAGCCCTGTGAATTGAAAAGTTCCTGCATGTGCAGTGTATGAGTTATATCTGGTACTTAATATTCATAACACACAGAAGAGATTAGAAAAGAACTAATAAATATATCACTTGGATACGTATAGTATGTCAGACATTGTAAGGGGGAGTCAGAGCTTCACAGGAGAAATCCACCGTGACCCACCTATGGCCCAGGACAAGGCAACTGACTAGTACTTCTGTCTGTATGTCTGTCATTTCTTACTTTAACAGTAGGTGTAATTGCAAGGCATGTTTTTGTTACAAATAAAAGTTTGAATTTATCAACCAGAGTGACTTGGACCCCAGCTGTGTGGCATTATCACCTGACAATTAAATAGAAGCATAATCTAATTATGAACGGATTGGCCCAGAACCATGCTCTTCCTACGGTGTCAGACGATTATCCTGATTTCCCCTCCTAGATCTCTTCTCTGTACCTTTGAATTTCCTCAGAGTCTCCAGCAGAGCAACAGTTTTCTGGGAGAAATCACGGAGTCCCTTTTCCAGTTCAGGAGAAATCTCCTCTGGCTGCTGGAGCTTCCCCTTCCCACACCTGGAGAGAAAAAACATTCACGTGGTTATATTTCATGTAGTGACTCATTAGAAGTTCTTGCTAGTGAGTTGCTGCTCGAAGGGGCCTGGAGTTAGCATTTCTCTACTTCTCCCAGTCTCAGAGCAGGTACAACACAGACCATGGCAATGCCACCTTCCCCTCAAGCTCCCATTCATATTCTGCAACTCTGGTGTGGGGATAAAAGGGGAATTTAGTATTCCAAGCCAATTCACTTCATGGGGCTCCATGCTCTGATGGTCAGCAGGTTTCCATGTTAAGTGTTGCAGAAATCTGCCCACTAAAAACTGATACACCAGTTCTCTCCTGTGCAGCTTGTTCCACCCAGGTCTCCAAAGAATCTTCTGATGGGAAAGACTCTCGATCACTGCTGCCCTGGGCTGAATGTTAAACAGCGCCCCAGCAGTGAAAGGCCCATATTCCAGCCCCACAATCCTGAGGTAGCCAGGCCCCCAAGGATGTGACATCTCTAGAATATAATTGTGGTTAGTGTTTCCCATTCAATAGGTAACTCTATAAAAGGGTGAGGACCTCAGGATTAAGTATATTGGAGAGATTTATAACCAAATTTGTATCCAAATGACTTCCCAACACATTTTGATGTCAAGCCCTGGGGAGATACATTGCTAATATTATCTCCAAGATCTTTCCCAGTATTGGGAAGTGTGAGGGGTAGTGAGAGAGAGCCACGTACCTGCTCAAGGTGCTTCTGATATCCTAGAGGAGAGAGAGAGAGAGAGAGAGAGAATTTCAGCTGCACCGGACACATACTTTGAATTCCAAAGAAGGGATTTTGCAAGCCTAGTGAAGAGAGGCCCTGCCTTAGCTCCAGGGCCATGGATTCCCTGAGCTAATGGGGCTTTTCCATCTCTAATATCAATGCCTTTGTGGCCCTGCAAAGAGCAATAGTCATTCACATATCAAAAGCAAATACTCACCAGCAACCATACACCCTATAGGAAGTCCAATCCAGGAACCTATCCCTGCAACAAATCCCATTGCCAGCTCTGCCCACACATCGACTCTAGTGACAGCATCACCGGTCCTAACCACATCAATCACACCATAAGGGGCTCATTCACCTGCACATCCACTAATGTGATATGTGCCATCATGTGCCAGCAATGCCCCTCTGCCATGTACATTGGCCAAACTGGACTGTCACTACGCAAAAGGATAAATGGACACAAATCAGACATAAAAAATAATAACATCCATAAACCAGTCGGCGAACACTTCAATCTCCCAGGACATTCTGTCTCTGACCAGAAAGTTGCTATTTTCTCACAAAAAAACTTCAAAAACAGACTTCAAAGAGAAACTGCTGAGCTAGAAATCATCTGAAAACTTGACACATTCAAACTGGGTTTAAATAGGGACTTGGACTGGCTCTCTCATTATAAGAAGTAATTTCCTCTGATCACCCATTCTCACCTCCTACTCAATGGGTGTTATTAGGCCTCAAGTACCCTGCTTTCATCCACCTATCCCATTGTTGTCAATGTGCTTGGATACGTACGTGTTGCCTGCTATATATGTTGCTTATATTTGTTGTATTATTTCTACCAACTGCATCTGACGAAGTGGGTTGAAGCCCATGAAAGCTTATTCTTGCTGAAATTAAATTTGTTAGTCTTTAAAGTGCTACAGAACACTTGTTGTTTTCACATTTCAGAAACGCTCACACTGAGTTACGTTGAGATCTCTGACCTCTGGACTCCTGTGCCTATGTTTTAGGAACTGTCTTGTCCCTGTGTTGGGATCTGGAGTATTTCTAATTCAGTCTCACCTGCAGGAATTCACTTGCTGGCTTCTGACACTTCCCCTCTATGTCACTGATCAGCTCACTGAGATGAGAAATCTCCTCACAGAGTTTGGTGATATTTTCATTCTGTATCTTCACAATCTTCTTGTTCAGCTTTTCCAGCTGGGCCAGCAGGAGTCGCTCTTGTTCCTCCAATAACTGCCGCAGTTGCTGAAATTCAGACACAATTTTCTGCCTCTCCTTTTCTATCTGTTTCTGTAAAATGATAGGGAAAAGGCTGGTCAGGGAACATGGAGGCAGCCTGTGGTCGTTTTGTGGAGTCCTGAGTGTGCAGGAGGGAAAACTTCATTGCAGACCCTAAGATTTCTGACCTTGAATTTACCCTGTTTACCTGGGCGAGGACTCTCTCACACCTTTTTCATTTCTCCCCAATATCTCTGAAAAGGGAGGTGTCATGTCTGATGTGGTTAGGACACTGTGTTATCAATGGCCTCTGAGAACGGAGATCCTGAGTCATCAGCATTACGCGGACAGAAGTTGCAAGGGGTAAAAAGAATCAAATTGAACAGTGAGAGAAATGACGCAGATGCAGGGAAAGCCACAAGGGCTAGAAATTAACTGAAATGAAAGCTTCGATGCTGCACATGAATCTAACACAGAAAATCTATGATCATGGAGAAATATATCCTCACTCATCAAGGCCACAGAAGAATCTGCCTACAAACAGACCTCTCACCACAAATATCTACAGGTCAATAACAACAGGCTCCTACCAGATACTCCTGGCTTTTCACCTCTGCAGTCACTTTAAATCCCAGGAACTTTTCTCTCTCTTCCCTCCGTGTCTTCAAATGGGCTTGAATGTTTTCCTGTAGAAACAGAGATGATTTGGGAGGTTTCATTTTGAGGGCTGAGAGGGGTGTGTAGGGGGATGTTTGTCCACCCAAACCCAAGGTGACTTTTAGTTCTAATTGACTTATGACATCATGGCCACCAAGGAAATGCAACCTAACAATGGAGACTCGGAATGTGTCATATTCCAACTTGTTTCCAATTCAGGTTCAGTCTTTTTGTGAACTAGAGAGAAACCTCACTTCTCCAAGCTTGACTGGTCTTTATTAATTTATTGGCAATACAGCACATAACAGGAAACTGGAGTGACACGGGGCTGAATCAGTTAATGTGGTTTTCAGAAGATTAAATGAACAAAATGATTCAAATCAGATCTCACTTTGGTCCGTTGGGGCTGCTGGAAAGGAAATAATAATGAATTCTTTGATACAAATCATAATAAAAACAGTAACTTGTAATTTGCCCTTCTGCAGTCTGAATGCAACACTCTCACATAGATCAGCCTGCAGCTCTTGAGTTTTAAACCTCACTGATCTTCTCAGTTTCAGTTCTGTAGAATATTCCCTTATTTCACCAGGGGAAGCTGGCTTTTAAAAAGATACAGCTTCCCACATAAAGTTTCGCACAACAGAACAGACATCGTTAAAGCTTTCATTTTTGACTTTTCTTGCCATGCTGTAATATCATTTCTTTTTTATAGCTTCTTTCTTACAACGAACGCTTTGCAGAGCTGAATGACACAGTGACTCCAGACATGGAAGGAGACAGGTATCGATTGTGTCAGGCAATTTGTGATGACATTAACCTATAACTAAAGTCCAAAATTATTACCCATTAAACTGGACAGATGCCCTACCTTGTACTCCTCGGCAGCCTCCTGTATGGGAACCACCCTGTGGGACTTGTGAGCCCGGGATCTGTCACACACGACACAGATGGGGGTTTGATCCTCTTTGCAGAACAACTTGAGCGGTTCCTGGTGTTCCCAACACGCTCTCTCCCCTCCTGCGCCCTTTGTTACCTTGAAACTCAGCCGTTTGACTATTTCTACAACATTTGCCAGCTGCCTGTTTGGTCTGAGGTTTCTGTGTTGCACAGCTTGTCTGCACTGCGGGCAGGAGACGTCTGTATTTGATCCCCCCCAACACTCGGTGATGCAGGCTCGGCAGAAGTTGTGCCCACACTCCAGAGCTACAGGTTCTGTGAAATACTCCAGACAGATGGGACATGTAGCCTCATCCTGGAGACTTTCCAGAGGGTTGTCCGCAGCCATGACTCCCTCTGGACAGTGGAATAGGGTAAGGTTCACTTTTTTGATCTCAGAAATATGCCCCACCTGCAGCAGCAACTGGGAGTTGTCTTTCTTAGAACTGACTCATGCTGTTTGCCCAGCTGGAACATGTCCGTTGATAAAGTTATAACTCAGAAGGCTTTCTGTGAAAAATGTAGCACTGGGGTTCTGATCCTGAAATCAACCCCCTGTGCTGGTGTGGAGAGTCACTGGGGCTTCACAAGGGCATGAGTGTCTGTCTGTGATGATCAGCTGGCAGGTCTGTGTGCTAAGGAGCGATATTAAATCCACAGGCCAAAAAGCTGGTTAAGCTGGAATCAGTGTTTGAAAGGCCTGATTCTCATTTACACTACGTCTGCACTGCCTCTGCGTAAAGGGGCCACAGTGTCACCAACTCTCGTTATTTTATCATGAGTCTCACAATATTTAGTGTTTAACATCCAGCTCCCAGAAGCATGTGATTAGCTGAGAATCTTGGCTGTCATTTTCTAAAATAAAGACGTTTCTAGCCCTTGTGGTTGAAGAGGAAAAACTTAAAATAGTTCCCCACGCTTCAGATTTATAAGATTTAAAAAACAATCAAACAACCCCCTTTTTTTCTTTATTTTATTGACATTTTTGGTTTTCTTTGTTTCTCGGCTTTTGCATGTCACTCTAGTTACATTCTCAAGATTTTCTACTAAACCCTGAGGGCATGGGACATACTATATTTTTTAGTGAAAAAGGCTATTCTCATGTAAGCACAGCATTCCAAGAGCTGCAGCGTTTAGAAAAGCACCAGATATTGAAAGAATTGGGATAAAATCATAAGAGCTGGGGACAACACCAATGTGGGATGTTTGCTAAGATGGAAAAGGCTGCACTAAGGACTAAGGAAGTTAGAAAGCCTCTGTCCTCATTGTATCTGAACACGTCACAACACGTCTATTTAGTTTCAGTTTTATAATCCAACCCTACCCCATGTGGACGGTTACTGAAAGTCCATCACCTGGGTGGCTGCTCAGGGGCCTGGGTGGAATGTGCTGGGATCTCAGCCAGTCCTCATCGCACACAAACAGAACCAGCACGGCCTGCATCGATTCTCTCCCCTGTTACAAGTCTCTGAAGAGACACCAAAGTCTCAGTAGACCATGGAGATGAACTCATCTGTTCCCCAGGTAGGGCTCAGGCCCAGGGACTGGGGGCAGCCTGTGTGAGGAAAGTTGGCACTGGGAGCACAGCACGGCACAGGGTGTGCGATGAACAGAGAACTCCAGTCTCTGAGGCTCTCATGCCTTGTGTCCATTCTGGCTGCAGGATCAGATCTGGGGATCTGGGGATAGACTGGGGGAGTCTAGTTACATGGGCTGCCCTGCCACTGGATACAACGAGGAAGTAATTTAATGCCTTACCCTATGGAACTGACACATCGTTGCAGATGGATGGAGGGAGCCAAAATAATTTTCTTTAAGAAGAAGGTTTCAGGAGCTGCCCTTTTGCCATAGGATGCGTTGCTTGAGATTTGTAGTCATCAGTCAAACACATTCACCCTCCTGTGTCTCATGTACCTGGGCACTTCATCCTGGACTGTTTTGGAACACAGCAGTGTCGCTATTATCGTCAGTAGGGCACTGGAGGAGCAGCCCTCTGGAACCAGAAAAGGAAATCCAGCTGCAAGAGGCCCGGACCGGCGACTGTAGCTGCTGCTGGGGATACAGCTAGTTGCATGGGCTGCTCTATAACTGGAGACAATGTTGGGCCAGCTACTCACAGGGTGCAAGTTGCCCTACATCCACTGAAGTCACTGAAGGTACCTGGATTTACACCAGCGGGGAGTCTGGCACATCAGTACTGCTATTTTGTCACATTGTTCTTGGGCACATAGTTGCACCTGTATAGAAGAAACTGCTCCATTGATGTGAATTAACTTCTCCAGGCCCAGAGGCCTCCTGACAGCTGGCATCTGTCCTAGCCATTTAAATCAGGAGTGGACAAGAAACAAATTCAAAGCCTTGACAGCAGGGGATGGGGGGAGCGTGCTCAATCTTTGTCACAGTTTGGACCCAATTTTAGAGCCTGTGTCTCCAGGAGCTGCTCCCCTCCCTTGGCGAACAGTTCTGAGAAGAGGTTCCAGACAAAGCATGGTCCAAATGTCTCAAGACCTGAAGGGCAGAACAAGAATAATCAAGGACGTGTCAGTTATCTGTGGCTATGAAGGCAGATGAGGGCTGCTGCAGGACATAGACTTCTGCTTGTCTCGGCCTTCCCTGTCACCGGCTCCAGGGCCCCTTCCTGTCAAGTTTTGTGAGGTTGCTGCCTGCGCACCGGCTCTCGCACATTAAAAGATTTCACACAGTTACCCCCAAAAATCAGACTTGAGGCACCCCCATAATGGCCTGCCATCAGTTATTGGTAAGTGAAAGGGGGTGGTCTTCCTTAGAGGATTTGCCAGGGAGGGTTTCCCTCTGACCTTGGGAAAAAGTCCTCAAAACAAACTAATTCTGTTGCTCCTTGGGAGGATGAGGGTACAGCCTCCCGCTCAAAGGATTGATACTCTGACAGTAATCTCTGAAAATAAAATATATATTTTTATTTAATGCACCAGTACTTCCTGGTACAATAAATGTTAAAAGAAACATGTTAAAAGAAGAAAACATGATTTTTATCAGTAGACTTATACACATCAAAGTAGCCATGATTGCAATCCCGTACAGTTGGAAATAGCTTTAAGAAGTGGTTACATGGCACATGCTGTGATCGGTCACATGTAGGATGCTGACAGCAAGTTCTTACTGGAACATTAAATGTGTGTACAGAAGAACAACCGTCCATACACAAGCATCCAACTCCGTTATCTCAGACACACACACTCATGATGGGTGGTGCATGAACTGCCCATTTGGGGACACTCGTCCTCCCAGCCCCACTGCTTGTACCTGAAACCCTGCCCCTTCAATGCCCCTCCCTTGTCAGATCACCAGACCCATACAGTGGTGAGAGGGGCCCCGCCCCAGTGGGCTGAGGACAACCAGCCCCAGATGGCCTGAGCAGCAGGCAGCCCCAGCCTCACACTGCTGAGCGCCAGCCCGCCCCACCACCTGAGTGTCTAGCACCAGCGCCGCATGCCCCAGTGCCAGAGCATCAAGTGCTCACTCAACCCACCCAAGCACTGTCCTCCCCCAGCACTGGACTGCTGGCCTGCCCCATCTCCAGCCCACCACTGCCCCAGGCTGACCAGCCCATCCTAGACCCGGAGCATCAGGAGGCCAAAGCGCTGGTCCCACCTGCCACAAATCCCACCAGCTGAGCCGTCTGCACCACTGCCCACTTCAACAGAGAGGCAAAGCAGCTCCTGGACCATGCTGTGCCCATCAGCAGGGAGAGATGGGACCACACCTGGCTGTCAGAAACTCGTAGCCTCCCCTGGCCTTACATACCCAGCACCCTGATAACCACACGCTCTAGTTACTTTTTGTACGAGGGGCATATTTATTTCTCTGCATTTTTTTCTTTTTTTCAATCTGTCTCATATTTTTTCTCTTCTGTCACAACTACTTCTTACCTGCTGCTGCCATCACTGTTGAGTTGCTACCTCTTCTCTGGTACTGCTGCCACACTCCAGCCCTCTAATTCCCTCTGTGTTGATGTTCCTCTCGCCTTCAGCTCTCAATCTTCTCCTTCATTTTACAATCTCTTCTCTACCTGCTCCCATTTTAACTGCTTCTGAACACACTCATGTCTGTCAGCTCTCTGCCTTAGAGACAGGTTTTGGCCTACTCGAATTGGTCATTCCCTCAATCCTTCTCATTAGCATACCTGTCAACCAGGCTTATTTAAGCCTTCCCTGATTGGTCTGTTCTTACGAACCAATCCCAGCTGCTAAATTTATCTTTTAATCAAAACCGGACGTGGCTGAGAACCTATGTCATGATCTCCTGACCCCTCGGTTTTGGAGTGACCTTTAGCTCACCTCAGCCTGCCTGTTTGCTATTGGCTGAATTACGCCAGGTCCCCCAGTTTAGTTTTCTCTGGCTGGGATTCCCTGCAAGTGTCTCTTGTGATCCCTGGCTGAAACCACTGAAAGCTGCCTTTATTATTGAATAACCCTTATAACGATAAACAATTACACATGTATGTGCATCTTAACTTTGGGATTCACTGTCACCGCTCCAATTTTTAGTGATTTAAATAAATTTAATTTCAATCTTTCCTTTGCTTCAGCTAGTGGTGGCAGGGCAAAGTTCTCAGGCTGTATTCCTTACACACAACAGAGCAGCTAAGAAATCTCTTGTATCAGCAGAGGCCTCTGTCCAGGGTGTTCACATCTCCTTTCCACATCCTCTTATTGAGGGATAGTCACCGCCGCCGCCTTTGGATAAATAACTAAAGTGATGGGAACAGACTGATTGGATCAGGGGTCTCCTCCCTCTCAGGTGCGTGCCCCAACCACTGGACTACAGAGACATTCTCTCTCTCGCTTTCTCTCTCTCTGACCCAGTGACTGTTCCACTGTAGATTAACACTTAATTAGTGAGAATGACCCTATAGTTATGTGGTTAGGGAGCCTGTCTGAGAGGTGGGAACCCCTGGATCCAGTCCCCAGCTCCAGTCATTCTTTCATTATTTACCCCTAGTGGACCAGCTGCAAATGGAGAGACTCAAGAATCCCACCCACAGACGAAATCATAGCTCAGTGGTTGGAGCACCTGCCTAGATAATGTGTAACCCCTGTTCAAATCAACTCTCCTCCATGGCAAAGAGGGGGACATTGAACCTGGGTCCTCCACATTTCAGGCAAGTGTGTGAGCCACTGGGCTAAAAGTTATAAAGTGGGTAGTGTTTTGGTGAATCCTTTGAATTGTTTGTATTCAGAGAGAGAAACCAGCACAGGAGCACAGAGAGATGCAACACAGGGAGAGTCTTTATTGAACTAACACTAAAAACCAGCCAGGACAGGCTGAGCTATCCCCTAATAATCTAACAAGATTGCTATGGCAGCAAGCTAAACTCTGTTGCTATGGCAACCCAGGCAATTAGGCAAGACACAAAATACACAACATAATCCTCCCCCCCTTAATGAAAATGCCCATTTAACAGAAAAATGACTGAACTAGGGAATGAGAGTACACTGCCTCTGTTTCCAGCTAAACCCTGGGGATCATTCTGTCCTGTAACATGGGTTTTCCCTAGCTAAAGATCCAGCCGTTGAGGAGCCTTCTCTCTATAGGTGGATTATGGCGGACTTCTGGTGTTCTTGCACCAGACGGTGTATTGGTGCGGGTCTAACAATGGGCTCAGGACTCGTAGCTCAAACAAGTGAGGATGTTGTCTCTGCTCAAACAGGGGAAGAGGCTGCATCTGCTTCAGATGTGGATGGAGAAGGGGAGTCAGGAATGGGTGACTCTTGACTCGAGGATATCTCACCTGTAATGGTGAAGTCAGGCAGTTTGTAAAGGTCCCCTGTCATGGGCGGGGCCGGCAGCCCTCCCTCATCCCACACCTCCCGGCGCCTGTGTCCTGTGGGGAATTCTATCAAAAGGGGGGAATTTTCTAGGCCTCAGTAGGGCAAGCAAACAGTTCAAGGCCGGCCTTTAGGCAGGGCAAGATAGGCAGGAGGGAAGCAGTCTCTAGCCCTCAGCAGGGCGAGTAAGCAGTTCAGAGCCCCAGCCCTTAGGCAGGGTGAGATAGGCAGGAGGGATGCAGTCTCTAGCCCTCACTGGGCGATCACCCCTAGGTCGGGGTAGGAAGTGGGGAGAGGGACGCAGGCCCACCCAAATCCACTGCATCCAAGCCCAGGGCCTAGCAGTGATGGGTTGTCCTGTCACTGGGGCAGCGGGGCTCCAGCCAAAACATGCTGATTTGGCTACGGACCATAACGCAGCCATGTGGGTGTCTGGATCCCCTGGGTTCCTTCCTTCCTCCCTTCCCTAGAGTACCTTGTCTGCTGAGTTGCTCCCCGTTTCCTCGGGATACTCTGCCCGAGGGGAGTTCCAGAAACCGTTAGCCTCGTCGCTCGATGGCAGGTCCGGGAACTCTTCAGAGTCGTCCATGGTCGGCAGCTCCTCCAGGTCATAAGGTGCAGGGGTCTCCTTCAGCTCACCGGGCTCAGGTAGCTCCGGCAGGTCCTCAGGGCCCCAGGCAGTTGGCAGCTCCAGCAGCCTCTGCTCAGGGTACTGATCTGATCCAGACCCAGGCCCCAGCACCAAGGGAGAAATGTCCTTCTCCCTCGGCCACCTTCCCCCCACTGAGCTGGAAGGCCGGCCTTTTGTACTTCTTGTCCTGCCTTTCTGCTTCCAGTCAGGTGGGTGTATACTTGCAGGTTCCACCTCCCAGCTACACAGTTCAACTGGCGATGTGTCCTTGGGACATGTATGACCTGGCAACAACTGATCTACAGGCTGCCACCAGGTGAGATCATCTGCAGCCTGCACAGTGTAGGAAACAGGTCCTGTTTGGGCGATGATTGTACCAGGGACCCATTTAGCTCCAGAAGCATAGTTCCGAGCTAGGACAGGCTGTCCAGGACTAAAAGTTCGGTCTGTTGCTCCATGTGCACGTCTGATGTCTTGGTTTTGCTGTTGACGTTGCACAATTTGTCGTGCTTTGGCGGGTTTCAGCAGATCAAAGCAAGAGCGCAGCTGTCGTTCCATCATTAGAAAGGCCAGGGACGCTTTGTTCATAGCATGAGGTGTGTTTCTGAAGGATAGTAAGAAGGTGTCTAGATGCTTTTGAATGGACGCATGTCCCCTTGTAGATCTTAAATCTTGTTTCATGGTCTGCACAAACCTTTCAGCTAATCCACTGGTCGATGGATGATATGGTGCTGAAGTGATGTAATGTATCCCATTTGCTATTGTAAAATTTTCAGACTCCTAAAAACAAACTGCGGTCCGTTGTCACTCACAAGTTGTTCTGGAAGACTGAAACGACTAAAGATTTCACACTGTTTCTGGATAGTACTTTCAGCAGTAATGGATGGCATTACAGAGACTTCTGGGCATTTAGAGTGGGTGTCTACAACAACCAGGCACATGCTTCCTTTAAATGGGCCAGCAAAATCAACATGAATACGCTTCCATGGGCTTTCAGGCCAGTCCCATGGGTGTAAGGGCGCCAACTGAATCATGTTCCTCACACTCTGACATGAAGTACAAGCTCTTGCCTTCTCTTCAATGGCACTGTCCAGGCCAGGCCACCAAAAGTGTAGCTGTTCTAACATCTAGTCTCAGTAGTGGTGGAATAATGACGATGGACTTCTTTCCATGGAGTTAAGAAGGTCGCACTATTCCACAGTAACCAGTGAATGAGTCATGCTGTTCTAACATCTGTGATCTCAGTAGTGATGGAATAATGTTTAACTATGTGCATCCCTCCCAACAAGCAACCAGAATGGATTGATAACTCCATCCTCCTGGACATGTAGAGAAGAAGGTCGGATGAGACCTGAGATTCCCTGTAGAGATGTTCTATGCATCACTAGGTCCATAACTTGGGCCCCTGGGCAGTACTATCTCCTCAGATCAACGCAAGATGCTTTCTTTACTTGAGTAGCAGTGATGGGTGTGTTCTCTAACTGTTCAAAGTAGAAGATTTCTTTCTGGCCAATATCTTGATGTTTAACTGGTAAAGGCAACCTTGAGAGACCATCTGCATTGCAGCACATTGGGTCCATTCAGTGGATTTCTGTCTCCAGGGGAGGCCACAGCGCCTTCCTATGGTAAAGGCAACCTTGATCTGCATTGATGCTCATATGTGTGTGTGAAGAAAGCAACAATGCCCATTGTTGCATATGACTAGCAGCCAATGGTGGAATGCCTGTGCGTGGTCAAAAAATTGATGTTAGAGGTCGATGGTCGGTGAGAACTGTGAACTTCCGGCCAAACAGGTACCGGTGAAATTTCTGAATTCTGAAAATGATTCCCAGTGCTTCACGTTCAATTTGGGCATAGTTAGTTTCTGCTTTGCTTAAGGTGCGCAAGGCAAAAACAATAGGTCTCTCCTCTCCCAAAGGCATAATGTGTGACACGACCGCTCCCACTGCATAAGGGAAGGCATTGCAGGCCAACTGTCGAGGTAAGAACGGATGAAAATGTGTCAGAACCTCTGAATTTACCAATGCACATTTAGCCTTGTTAAATGCAACGTCACAGGCTTCAATCCACTTCCAGACCTTGTTCTGGCCAAGGAGTTCATGTAGTGTTTCAGTAGGTTGCTAACTGTGGAATAAACTTTCCATAATAGTTCAATAGCTGTAAAAAAGAGCAAAGTTGGCTTATGTTTTGAGAGGGTGGAACTTCCACAATAGCCTTGACTTTTGCAGGAGCCTTACGAAGGCCAGTAGCATCTATGATATGTCCCAAATATTCAACAGAGGTCTGGAAGAATTCACATTTGTCTTTGCGGACTCGTAGGCCATACTCTTCCAGTCTTTATAGGGCAGCCTCCAAGTTCTTAAGGAGATCCTCCTCATTCTTGCCAGTGACCAGGATATTGTCAAGATAGCACTGGACTCCTGGCAAGCCACTCAAGATCTGATCCATAGGCCTCTGGAACAAAGCTGGAGCAGACGTTATTTCAAAAGGCAAGCGACAGTATTGGTAGAGCCTTTATGTGTCATGATAATCAACAGCTCTTGGGACTTCTCATTGATGCACATCTGTAAATATGCCTGAATCAGAGCAATCCTGCTGAACTTTTGTCCACAAGCCAAGCCAGCAAAGAGGTTATCAATGCGGGGAAGAGGGTATTGCTCTGCCCACAACACCAGGTTAAAAGTGACCTTAAAATCCCCACAAATCTGAATGGGGCCATTTTGTTCAATACTGGAACGACTGGGCTTGTCCATTGGCTGTGGGTAACTGGTATGAGGACTCCATTTTTGACCAGGTGCTTCAGGTCCACTTCAACTTTTGGCCTGATGGCATATGGCACAGTTCTGGCTTTCAGACATTTTGGTTGGCTGTCAGGCTTAATGTTCAATTTCACAGTGATTCCCTTCATACTTCCCAGGTCCTCTCCAAAAACAGCAGCATGTTTTTTTAATACAGGTGTCAGACCTATTTCTTCTTTAGCCATCCTGTGCACTTCTGCCCAGTTCAGCAGGATCTTCCTAAGCCATGACCTTCCCATTATGGCTGGGTAATTGCCTTCCACCACAAACAGTGGCAATTTAGCAGTCTGTCCATTGAACTCCACCTTAACATCAGTAATGCCCAGCATGGGTACAGCTTCTCCAGTGTACATCTTCAGAACAATTTTTGTCAGCTTACGTGGGAGATGCTTTACTTTCTCCTTATAGACAGTGTCTGAGACCGTTTCGCTGGTGTCCAGTTCCATGCGTACAGGTTTACCTTCCAACAGCGAGGTTACCGAGTATTCATGTGAGCCAACTGCCATGGACAAGACACGGAGTGGCACTTCTTATTTTGACTGGGTGTCACTTTGATGATCCTGAGTCTGCTCTACCATGTGCAGATTTTCCTTTTTGGTCCACCAGACAGCAGGCTTCTTTTTCTCTGATTTGCCTTTTCTGTTTGACTCTTCTTTCTTTTTTTGCAGGCACACTCAATGTGTCCCTTTTTGCCACATTGTTGACACACTAGGTCTTTACACCAGCATTCCAATGCACGGTGACCCGGCTTTCCACAGCGGTAACATCCCCGGCTCCCCACTGTCTTGTGGGTAGGTTCTTGTGACAGTTTATGCACTCTGGCCGAGGCACTGAGCTTTTGGGTTTCCTTTGTGGCCAGCTCCATAGAGATTGCAATTTCAATGGCCTTCTGCCAGGTGAGCTGGGCTTCTGTCAATAGGAGCTTCTGTATTGCTTCATTGTGCAGACAACACCCGTCACTAAAGGTATCATTTAACACATCATTAAATTCACAGTGCTCAGCAAACTTCTCAGAGCTGCCCCAAATTGCACAATTGTTTCACCTTCTCCTTGATTCATTCTGTGGAACCTAAATCTCTCTGCAAGCACTGGTGGTTTTGGAGAAAAATGTGCTTCTAGGATTTTCACAATGTCACTTTAAGATTTTGTCTCTGGCTTATCAGGGGGCACTAAGCTGCACAATAAAGTATAGGTTTTAGCTCCTAAAACACTGGAGAAAATGGGCACCTTTTTTGCATTTCTAATTTCATTTGCAGTAAGAAAGCTGAAAAAGCTCAGTATATGAGTTCCATATTTCTAGACTCTCATCAAAAGGTTGCAGGGGCCCCGTAAGTGTAGCCATTGCTGCCTCTCTTCCCCCTTCCCCCTCCTTTCTTTCTCTTGTCTTTTAGTGTCTTTTATTCATGTGTGTTGAGGTCATTCACACACAATGGTTGGTGAATTTAATTCACTAGCACTGCTTTTGTTTCTTCTCCCTTCCCAGTCTGTCTGCTTCACTTAGGTCAGAACAAAGCAGAGCCTGCTTTAGTTTCAGTTTGAATTGTCAGTGTAAACAGCCCAGCCCCAAATAGCAAAAAGGATTTTTTCTTACATTGATTTTTACCCTTTTACCAGTGCAGCACAGGTCGATTCCATCCTCCGTTTCCACTTTTGTTCTGTTGAATCCTTTTATTTGATTGTGTTCAGAGAGAGAAACCAGCACAGGAGCACAGAGAGATGCAGCACAGGGAGAGTCTTTATTGAACTAACACTAAAAACCAGCCAGGACAGGCTGAGCTATCCCCTAATAGTCTAACTCTATTGCTGTGGCAACAAGCTAAACTCTGTTGCTATGGCAACCTGGGCAATTAGACAAGACACAAAATACACAACAGATAGCAGCACCAAAATAACCATCCCTGCTCACCTCCCCCATTTTGTGTGCAGTGTTCAGTGCAGCAGGTACCTCACTTGTTTCCACAGGAAATACCTGAGGTGGTGGCTTCCCATGCATGGATTGCTAAGTAGAGGCAGGCGCCCCCCAGCAACCCAGATTTAGGTGCTTACCTTCAAGAGTGGGGCGGGGCTTAGGACACATCCTGTCATTAGCATCTCCCAGTGACCAGTTTAGATGGTTCCCCACCTGGCATGCTGGCTTTTGTGGACTGCATTTTAAGGCACTTGTGTGTCTGTGTTCATCCTACAAGGAGACTAGGCACCTAAGTCAGGTTTTGTGGATTGCAACGTTGTTCTTGTGATTTTCAAGGCACCTAAAAATTAGGTGTTGTGATGCTCACCATGGCAAAGCCTAAGTCCCTTCACTGATCCCACCCCTTGTCATTTCAATTAGAAGCTCACAGAAAACAAAGTGACAGCCCTGGCCGTGGGTGGGGTATCTCCTTTCTCACCATTTAGATTTCATTTAGAAAGGGTGTTTTTCTCAATGAGATAGCAAACACAAATCAGTGATCTCATTATATAGATGAGGCAAGTGTTGCTTTCATCTCAGAGTAGTTAATCAAGGTGACCTTTAGCTTTCCCAACACTCTCCAACCACAGAATTCTTCTTGACCAGGTACACTGATGTGAAATCATCACTTGCCTTGTTTAGACATAGATTGTACAATGAGAGAGAGAAACCTACATCCCAATGTAGAAACGCCCAGAGACTGTCTCTCAGAGCTGGTCCCATCCCATCAACACCTCCCTGGAGCCCACAGCAATTGCTGATGGGCAGAAGAAATGTGAACAACATATTTCATATACCTTTAGCCACCTTTGAATAAGTTCAGTGACTCTGGGAACAAAGAGGAGAATCAGCACCATATGTTCAGCCACCTCTCCACAGAGCACAGCTGAGGAATTTCTGATTTACATGGCTATAGACAGCACAAGAGACAAAGCACAGGCTGGATAGCAACATATCACAGTAAAGCCTCAGCTCACAGCATAGGGACGTGTGGGTATATTCCCTGTTGGTGCTGGAGGTTCACGACCAAGTAGGGAAGCAAATCCCACGATTCCACCCCCAACAATTGCAGCTGGGAAATTAACAAAATAAATCAGAATTGTCTTGCAGGCTTTAATGTGATGTAATTTAATGTAAATACTCGTCTGACTGAAAAAGAGCTAAGAAGTAGCTTCAATAACCCCAGCAATGGAAACGAGACACACACATTTTGGGAACAGTTTTTTACATGACGCTAAAATGGCAATAAAGTCAAGGAAGTGACATGTGCAATTAATGAGTTGCAGTCTCATCTTCAGTGACATTTTATAAATCTCTCTGTCCCTTTTGTGTTCCCTTTTCTCCTCCCTTTTCTTCCACACTGTTCACTCTTACTCACCATATTTCTAGCCCACATTTCCCACCCCTGTTTATTTGTATAAAAGACTTCCTGCTGCTGCTGAGTTTCCAGCTTCTCCCCAGCCCCTCAAGCCCACCCCGGCCACCCCACGTTTGCCTCTCCCCAGCCCAGGTGTTAATATTGTCCCCTGCCCAGCCCCCACATCTGCCCCCAGGGACCCTCTGTTCCTCCTGCAGCTCCAGGGGTTCTTCGCCCCCATCCACCTCCCATCCCTGGTGCTGCAGGGAGGGGGAAGGAGCTTCCAGGGATCATAGAGATGAAGGGCCTGGGACTGATTAGATGGGAGTCCTCCAGGGTCATAGAGACTAGGGCGTGTGAGGCTAGAGAGGGACCCCAGTGTCTCAGGGACACAGCCTGAGCCGGGATCCTGGCCACACCCCGAGCCAGGGGCGGATTCTCCCCCCAGGGACAGAGGCCGGCGGGAAAGTGAAGATCGGGGCCTGGTCACCAGCATAGAAAAATGTCACCTGCCCCCGGTCACAGTCCAGACACACCCGGATCCTGCTGGGGACCCGGCACAGGGGCAGGAGGGTTGCAGGGGAGGTGAGAGCCCGGAACTGACCCTCCCACTGCTCCACAGCCCAGATCCCCTCCTCGGGGCTAAGGCTGATCCATTTCTTCCTCCTCACAGACTCTCTGGCCACCCCCACAGCCCAGTGTCGCCCACCCTCCACCTCCACCTCCCAGTAATGTCTGCCCGAGGTGAATCCCTCACAGCCCAGCACACAGCGCGCAGTGTCAAATCTCTCAGGGTTGTTGGGTAGATCCTGCCATGTGTCTGCCCATCTCACACTTTTCCCATCCGCAGACAGGACAAGCTGACGATGAGCCGTGTCTGGATCCAGAGTCACATTCGCTGGGGGAGAGAGAATCAGAGCGTTAGGGGCAGAGTTCAGCCCTGGGGGAGGCTGGGACCATTTCTCACACTCCCCAGCTGCCCTGTTCTGTCTGGGACACGCCTGGATCCAGGGAGCTGCCTCTGTCCTGGGCACCTGAGGCTGAGCAGAGCTGTCACTGCAGTTCCTGTAATAGGACCGACTTCCTTAGTTTCTCATTTGTTTGCAGAGGCTTCAGCTCCCTGATTCCCCTGCTGGGGCTGCTCCATTTCCAGGGGCAGAGACACAGCAAGGAAGGTGTTAGAAGATTTTAGTGAGAAGGGAGCAGAGGAGACAGGTACCAGCTTTAAACCCCAGAGGCAGCCTGCCTCCTAATGCAGCCTCCACTCCCAGGCCAGGGAACAGAGAGGAATATGCAGCATTGGGACAGAGCCAAATAAGAGCAGAGAGCAGGAGGTGGCATTGGGTGGGGTAGCATTTCATGTGTTTAATTTTAGGGCTGTGTCTGTCATGACGGGTTGGGTTGGTTTTAACTTTATCTACAAATTCATGAAAATGTTTTAAGTGGAATTTTCTTATAAATTAAAAATAACTCCACCTGCAGTCTCGCCCTGTGTATGTGCTCCTCGAGATTCCCCTCCTTTTCTCTCCAGTTCAGATGGCAGAGTGTCTGGAGGGGGAAAGGAGAAAAGAGATGAGATTTCCATCAGATTTATAATGACATTCCCACTCTTAACTGACCCAGCTTGGTTTTAATTCTGACAGAGAAAGAGACAGCGAGGGACCGAGACATGCCCAGGTTTTTAATAGAAATATAAACTAAGCTGAAACCTTTTTTTCCTCTTTCATTCAGGCATCTCACAGCAGTGGAATCAACAGCCATTAGGTCTGACAACCACACTAGGAGATACAATCTGTAAAACAAATTTACTTTCCCTTCATTATCCCTTCCCACTCTCCAGAATTCAGCTGGTTTGTCTCAATCACCTCTTGCATTTTGTCAGACCGTAGACCCAGATCCTGTGAAAACATTAGTGTGAATACAACTTTCCACACTTTAGTCCCTTTGACATTACTGGGATGTTAAGAGTAAAGAGTTTGCAGGGTCAGGGCTCTCCATTGTAAGCCCCTTGGATTTATTTACTCAGCATCTCTGCAGAGCTCAGCACAATGGGCCCTTGTCCTCCTAGACTGAAACACACATAATAACAACTGATTTTATAAGTGTGGAGATTTGAGCTGGCAGAGGGTTGGCTCAATGGGCTGAACTGGCAAAGGGATGGAGGGAGCAGTTTGTGACTCCCCTAGTCAGTGGCTGCAGAGGCCCCTGCAGACCTTGACACAGGCTAGGGAAGTGCTAAGATCCAGCTAGAGCAGCACCCATGTTATTGTGACACCCAAGAGCTTTGCAAGTTCTGTAGTTGGGAGAGAAAATGAGAGACCCAAAATTAGGCCATTTTGCTACATTTGGGCCTCAATGGTGTGGTCTTTGTAATTTATTAATTAACGTGAGACGTCCTGACACCTGGGCCCTGTTACACCTGCTCAATTTCTCTACTTTCCACTTTTCTTTCAATAGACACATCATCTAATTATGAACCAATTGGCCAGAGCCCGTCCCCTCCCACAATCTCAGAGGCTCGTCCCAATTTCCCCTCCGAGATCACTTCTCATCACCTTTGAATGTCCTCAGAATCTCAATTAGCGCAATAGTTTTCTGAGAGAAATCACTGAGTCTCTTTTCTTGTTCAGGAGAAATCTCCACTGGCTGCTGGAACTTCCCCTTCTCACACCTGAAGAGAAAACTTCATATTCTTATATTTCATTCAGTGACACATGATCATTTGTTGTTGGTGAAAGTTGCTGCTCTAATGGGCTGGAGTTAGAATTCCTCTGCTTCTCCCAGCTTCAGAGCAGGTGCAGCACAGGCTGTGGTAGTGAAACCTTCCCTCTGAAGGTCCCATTAATATTCGTCAACTCTGGCCTGGAGAAACCAGCTCTGGAGATAAAAGGGGAACTTTTTTCACTCCATGGCCTCCATGCTGAGATGGACAGGAGATTCCCACGTTACATGTTAGAGAAATCTGTCCACAAGGAACTAGACCAGTGGTTCTCAACCTGTGGCCTGCGGGCTGCTTGCAGCCCAATCGGCACAGAGCTGCAGTCCATGTGACATCCTCAGGGTCATACACGTAGTGAATATATCGTGTGGATGCGGCCCACATCATACATAGAGAGCTGCATTTATGGCCCACAATGATAGGCTGAGAACCACTGAGCTATACTGACACACCAACTCCCCCTCCCCAGCTCATTGCACACAGTTCTCCACACTATCCTGCGCTGGGAAAGGCTCTTTCTCACTGCTGCCCTGGGCTGAATGTTAACCAGCACCCAGCAGTGAAAGGCCCATATTCCAGGCTCACAATCCTGAGGCAGCCTGTCCCCCAGGGATCTGACTTCTCTAGTAAAACTTTAGGTTCATCTTTCCCACTGAATCGATCATTCCAGAGTCTTCAGGATAAGTTGATCACAGAGGTTTGTATCCAACATGTGACCTTCCCCACACATTTTGCTGTGTGACCCTGGGGAGCTGTGGTGCTAACATGGTTTCCAAGGTTTTTCCCAGCATTGTGAAGTGTGAGGGGGAGTGGGAAGGAGCCACATACCTGCTCAAGGTGCTTCCGACATCCTAGAAGGGAAAGAGAGAAAAATAATCTCAGTCCCACCTGACAGACACCGGGGATCCAAGGGAAGGCATATTGCAAATATGAAGAAAACTAGCCCTACCCTGGCCCCAGGGCCATGGATTCACTGAGCTAATGGGGTTTTCTCATCTCTAATATCAATGTGCCTCTGACTCTGCAAAGAACAATAGTCATTCACCTGTCAGGGACACACACTGAGTTACACTGAGATCTCTGACTGCTGGACTCCCATGCCCATGATTCTGGAACTTTCCTGTCTCTGTGTTGGGATCTTGAGTATCTCTAACTTACTCTCACCTGCAGGAATTCACTCTCTGGCTTCTGACACTTCCCGTCCAATTCACTGATCAGCTCACTGAGACAGGAAATCTCCTCAGAGAGTTTAGTGACATTTTCATTTTGTTTCTTTACAGTCTCCTTAACCAGCTTCTTCAGCTGGGCCAGCAGGAGTAGCTCTTGTTCCTCCAGGAACTTCCGCAGTTGCTGAAATTCAGACACAATCTTCTGCCTCTCAGTTTGCGTTTTTTTCTGTATAAAAATAGGGAAAGGGCTGGTCAGAGACATGGATATAGCGTGAGGTCCTTTCATGGAGTGCTGAGTGTACAGGAAGGCGTATTTCTTTGCAACCCTAAGATTTCTGACACTTAACTCTACCCTGTCATTACTTTCCTTTGGCCCCATTATCTCTTAAACGGATATTTCCACGTCTGCCATGGTTAGAATAATGTGTTATCAGTGGTCTCTGGGAATTCAATTCCAGAGTAGCAGGAGGCAGGAATTTGCACTGCACTGTCACAGAGATGGCAGGGCAGAAAAAAGATTCAAATGATTAAACAGGGAAAGAAATGACGGCAGATGCAGCTGACAGCGCTGCACGGGTGACATTCAGTTCACTTTGTGAGAATTTGTGTGAAAGCCACAAGGGCTAGACATTAACTGATAAACGTTCAGCAGGTTCACGGAGGAATCTGATTACTAATTACAAGTCCTTGCAGGTTAATAATAATGGGCACCTACCAGATATTCTCAGCTTTTCTCCTCCTCAGTTAATTTAAATCCCAGGATCTTTTCTTTCTCTTCCCTCAGAGTCTTCAAATGGGACTGAATTTTTTCCTGAAGAAACAGAAATGATTTGACTGGTTTTATTTTGAGGCAGACAGGATGTGTGTGTCTGACATTCCTCCCCCTGCAATCTGGACTGGTGTGTGGCTGTGTCGCTCCAATTCCTCACTCCTGGGCCCTGACTTACTCTGCTTTACTGTGTGGACCAACCACTCCTGGGTCAGCCCGTGCCCAGCTTCCTGCAAGTAACTGGTCCTTGACTTAGCGAAGGAGCGCTTTTGGCCAGCTGCTCATGGGATTGACCCCCAGCAAACACCTCCAGTCCCAGATGTAACCCCGGGAACTGCCGTCTTGCAGGGGTCAGTGCTGTACACTGCACCCTGTGAGCTCATTTACATCTGTCCGTCAATTTATCAAAGAAATTGATATGCACCAGCTCTGTATCTCTAGTGAAGTCTCTACACACACCGAATCCACATGCGCAGTTTTAGATTAAACAAACACTTGTATTGAATAGAGCAGGATTTTAAGTGATCATAAATCAGATTAATATGAATCAAGGAGTTGGTCACAATTAACTAAAAGGTAACTCTCATCCTAAACTAAGCTTAATACTTCAGGAGCTTTTCAGGCTGTGATGTTAGCTGACCCACAGCTGGCTTCAATGCTTCTTGCAGCCAGACCTTCCCCCCGGGTGGGTAGTTGTCAGTGTCCTTGATGTTGCTTAGAAAATGGATTCCAAGGGCGAGCCCCAAGACAAAGATGTCTCTCTCTTTTAACAAGTTTCCTCGACCCCCTGAGGTCAGGTGATCAGCCATGTCCAGCAATGGGCGTGATTTCTTCCACTTGAGCCAAAGTGCTCAAAGGTGCTTAGGCCCGTCCATTGTTCCTGTATGCATGTGTCTGCGAGGCATGGAACCTCTGCTTCATATTTGTCTGCATCTATTCAAGCCATTTGAGATACACATTTGGGGATCTGACATATCAGCCTCCTCTATCTGTACATATATATGACATTGCAGGAAACTTGCTACCATAACCATAATGTTCAGTATGTGATGAGCATTCCAAAACCACCTCCATGACATGCTTAGCGTTAGACAATAAACGGTTACATGAGTGTAAAGGATTATGGAGCAAGTTATAGGCCTTGTACACATCTGGTTCAGAGGTCAACAGAGACTTTGACTTTGAAATTAATGTTCTCTTTCTCCACTGCATTAAACCAGCAGGAAATTTAAGCCCCATGATGGTGAATCGATAAATCTACTTTTGAGAAGGTTTAACTGACAGAGTGACACAAATCCCAGAAGCCACCAGGGTTAGACAAATGGGCTGGGATTCACAAAGGAGCCCGGCTCCCACTGGTCATCAGCCACGAATCCCTGGGATTGCACTGGTTGGGCAGAATTGACCTAAGCTCTATGGCCAAGCCCAGTAGCTGTGCTAAGAAATAAGAATGCTGAGGGTTAGGGTTCGCTGTCTTAACCCCTTTCTGCCGCAATGCCCTCTGGGTAGGTATCACCCAGTCCCTAACAAGGCTCTTAGAAGAGGTGGATTCTGGCAGAGTTTAAAAGGCTGCATTGTGGGACTCAGGGAGCCACTTTGGCTGGTCCTCGCCCACACACACAGTGCAAATAGTATTTGGCACAGACCTGCCCTGTGATCTTCACTATCATGAGCTCACAAACACACCCTGCAGCAACAACCGGATGTTTCACTTCCTGAAACTGATTCTGCTCTTTGCTGAGCTGGAACGATCGCACGGGTAACATTAAACCTTTTGAGGCTTTTGTGCAAAATGTCCCAGCAGGGCTCTAATCCTGCATCAGCCCCTTGTGTCGGGTCATGGGGGCATCAGCAGCACCTGTGCAGAGGAGCTTGCAGTAGCAGGGTGTGTATGTCTCAGGAGTGATACTAAATTTACAGGCTAAAAATGTGGTGAAGCTGCAATCGGTGTTTGAAAGGCCTGATTCCCACAGACGCTAATGCTGCTTTGGAAAGAGACCTCGGTGCTGGCCGTGTCCCCCAATCATTGATGTGATTGTTAACACCCCAGCTCCTGGAAGCATGTGATTAGGAGAGTCTCAGCTTTCATTTTCTAAGTCTATATCTACACTGTAGCTTATGATGGCATAACTTATACCACTAATGGTGGTGAATAAATCACACCCTAAGTGATATAAGTTACACATTAGAGAGCATCGGTGGAATTGTGCCGCTGTAAACGCTCTGCTGTAGCCGTGCCCTAAACAAGGATGTTCCTCGCTCTTATGGCCACAGAGAAAACCTGAAAAAGTTGGAAATGAGACCCAAGTGCAGCCTAAAGGCTTAGGACTCCAAAGGCAAATGAAAAGAGCCCAACATTTAGTTCTGGTATTAATGATTATATTCATATTAACATTATTATTACATCTCATGATACAATCTCATCACTTGGGGAGACTGGATTCATGATTCTTCAATGCTTTAATTTGGCAACACCATGACACAGAGCATTCAGCTGTTAGCTCTCTGTGAGTTACCCACAGAAAGCCCCCTACATCACTGTGTGAACAGCACAGTCACTAGAGAGGGAATTAGGCTGAGCCGGAAAGGGGTGGGAATGCAGAGGGAGCTGGGGCCCCAAGCAGCAAATGGGAACAGCCCCCCTGAATTGGGGGAAAAGGAAAAGATCAATATCTGTTAATCTCATTAGAATCTTAGCTGGAGAAGACAGGCCTGAAAACATAAACGGATCAGTGCCAATGCAGCACTGCCAGCACCCAGGCCTAGATCCAGAACGGGACTTGGGCATTGCTGTACGGCAAGTTGTGGTGCCTAGAAAAATGACTGGAACAACACTGTGATCCACAAAGCCACAGACACTCAGGCTCCTATACAATGCATGGGGAGAGACAGGAGCCTTGGAATGTGATCCATGAAAGACAAGCTGGAGATAATAGGGGCTGTAGATGAGCATGTGTTTCCCAAAACCTGCCCCCCTCAAGGAGTTTGGCACCTAAGTCTGGGCTGCAGGGATGTGTGTGACTTTGTTGGAGATCCACAGCCAGGAACCCTGTTCCTGGAGCCCAGCAGGTTAGGTACCTGAGCTGTGTCTTGCAGGAAATGCGGGAGGAGGACGGGGAGGTGCTGCCCCCTCCTTTAATGTAACGAGGGCCAGCTCGGCTAGAGGTAAGATTTAGGCAGCTTTCTGTTTACAGTTAGATTCTTCTAAGTGCTGTAAAATCCACATGATTACTCAGCTTGCCTTGAGCTTTGCTGTGTCTCACAGGGATGTGACACTCAGTCAGCAATCCATATTTGGGGCCATATGTCCTAGGGGTTCCTGAGGAGCAGCCTCCCTCTCCCAAATCTTTTCCTAAAGTTGCCATGTTTTGGAAATGTCAGTTTGTCCAGAGCTGAGGATCAAACCACGGCTCTGATCCTGGCACAATGGTGTTACTTGCTTGCGGGTTACCCTGGGAGAGTGCCTGGCACCCACTAGCCTTGTGGGGGAGGAAAATTCAGAATGTGATTAGCAAAAGGGTTTAGTTACACTGTTAGGTTCTTGACTAAGAGTCAGGAACCAAAGAACTACACTGAGCATGTGCAGAGAGAGAGAGCGCGCGCGGTGTAGGGAGTTGAGAGCTAACTCCCTGTGACTCACAGACTTGAAAGGCTCAAGGGGCAATTTTGCAGCCATTGAACCTGAGAAATACACAGGCAGTGTGAGTTCAAACACAGCCCTGAGCAGAAATCATACATCATTGTAGAAATGGCAAAGTGCTGCAATCTGCCTCTGGCAAAGGGGTATTTTTTATTTTGGAGGAAAAGCAATCTGAGTACAGATGAAAATTCAGAAGGTGATCAAACTTTTTGAAAAGAAAAGAAATGACACATACAAATGCTTGTTTGGAGAGGAGGAGAAATTTGTCCTGGCTCATCTATATAGATTGCAAGCTCTTTGGGGCAGATATGTAAGCTGGCAGCACAGATTTGTGTATCCTGTGTCTTTTCTTGGAATGGCGAGCTGGGTCCACTGCCTTCTTCCCCACCTGCTGCACACACAGCCCAGCGCTGGGGAGAGGTGGATGAGGATACCAGACAAGTAGATCATGTAGTGAACACTCCACTGAGATCCACAGGGCTTTTCCCTCCTCTCAGAGTTGTCGGCTCAGGTTCTCTGCAGACTCAGGCACACGCCACTGTAGCACTTATGCTTGGGTCACATTTTCATACTTTTCTTTTCAATCATGTGGGCTAGAAAGTGACTTTTTGGTTGCTGATTTTTTTTTATTCTGAGACCTGAGGGTCTGTTTTAATCATGGGACACCAGAGACGGATCCCTAGGGAAGAACCCATAGGACCTGTGCTTAAACCCAGGCCTGTGTACATGTCCCATGCAGCCGAGTGAGGGCTGCTAGGCCCAGCTGACTGCGAATGCCCGGCTGGCAGAGCCGGGCTGTCAGGGGTGTGGTGGCAGCAGCTCGTTCCTTCCATACTTGGCACCTCTCGCGTCAATCCTGCGAGCGAGGAAAGTGCCTCACACGAGCTCTAGTGCCCACCTCTCCTTACAGGACAGTGCAGGGGGCCAGGCTGGGCAGCAGCAGTGGCCAGGGCTCCCTGCACCTGTGCAGAGGAAGGAGCCAGCAGGGGAGAGATTTAGGTGGAGCCAGAGATGAAGGGGGAAAGCCTGGGACAGTGGGAGATTCTGTGACTCTGCGAGACTCTGGCTATGTCCACATGACCGCTGAGCTTGCTGTAAGTGATGTCACTCCGGTGTGTGAATAAATCACCCTCCTGAGTGACAGAAAGTTACAGGACCTAAGCACCGGGTGACAGGCTGTGTGGGCGGGAGAGCTGCTGCTTGTGGGGCTGAAGTAATTAAGTAGATGGGAGAGTCGCTCCCTTCGGTTTAGAGCATCTGCCCTAGCAGTGCTGCCGTGGCGCAGCTGTACGGCTGTGAGCTCCGTAGTGTAGCCGGGGCCTTAGTCTGAAAAGAAAAGTATTGAATTAACCCAGATCCGGAGAGTTTCCTACCTTGTATTTCCTGGCAGCCTCCTCCATGAGAAGCACCGAGTGAGATCTGTGCTCTGGGGATCTCCAACAAACCACACACACAGCTTCCCCGTCCTCTTCACAGAACAGATCCAGGGCTCTGTCGTGTCTCTCACACAGATTCCCTCCTCCTGGTTTGAAATCCAGTTGTTTGATTTTTCCACTATATTTGCTAGCTGACAGTTGTTCCGGAGAGACCTTTTCTGGATCTGGGCTCTGCAGTTGGGGCAGCACAAAGGGCCCGTGACCAGCTCATCCCATGTCTCCCAATACTGAGTGATGCAGGCTCGGCAGAAGTTGTGCCCACAGTGTGTGGTCACCGGGTCCGTCAGATATTCCAGGCAGATGGGACATTTGGTTTCCTCTTGGATTTCCTGTACCGGAGTCGCTGAGGCCATGGCTGCTGGGATCTCTGCTCCTCTGTTCCCGCTGCACAGAAGTGGTTTGGCTGATAATGGGAGGGGCGTGTCCCACTGACATCAGCTGCACAGGTGCACAATGAGGTGAAGAAAGAGGAGAGGCCGGGAGGAGGAGCAGGAGAAAGATAAGAAAAGACGGAAGCGGGAACTCCCTAGGCAAGGAACGGGAGCAGCAGGGTGTGAAGAAGAAAAAAGGGAATGAAAGGAAAAGGGGGGAAGGAAACAAACAAACAAGGAAACAAAAGGTTAATCTCAGGGTCTGTCCAGGTAATCGATCAGGATTGTACTTGGACGGCTAGCCCAGGCCGCCCCCTTGCTGCTGTGACCCCGCTGCTACTGGTAGCGTGTTAACTCCAGCAGAGTCAGCACGTGCACATCTACAGAGCTGGGAATCACACCTCCCAGGTGCTGTGTAGACGTGCCTTCAATCAAACCAGGGCATTGTGAAATCACAGTGAGGGCGTCCACAGCCACCTGCAGACTTGCAATGAAACAACAATAGCTGGGAGCTAAACCCCACCGAGTTATTTCAGTGACAATGTGTGTGCAGAGGAGCCTTGGCTTGGCTGTGTCTAACTGAACATCTGTCCCTGCGCCAGGGACCAGCCGGTTACAGGGGCTCCCTGGGTTAAAGGCAGAGGCAGCTGGTGTGGGCTAGTGACAAGGCAAGAAAATGAGAGCAACTCATTAACTCTGAGCAACCCTTGAGCTGACGGGTGATTTTATGGGAAATCTTCTAGGCTTTATGACTTTGCCATCTGAAAGTTACAGCGCAGCCCGTTCACAACGCCAGCGCAGAGCTGGAGAGATTATTTTAGGTTTCAACTTTGTACAACTCCACACACAGAACAGAAAGTAACAACCCTACTCACCCTCCCTCACCCCCACCCCCACCCACCCCAGTCTCTTCCAGTTGTTTTTTCTCCTTAGGCCAATACTGAGCTCATAATCACTGTGTGGACGGGATTTACGGCGGTGAGAGGAAGGGGGGAAATACATGCAGGGATCCATATTTTGCTTTGTCTGGCTCTGGGGAGAGGAGTGTCAGCTTGGAGAGACAGGACAACGAGGAGTGTTCAGCACAGAAAGCTGGATATGCTGAAATCCTCAATCAGCAGCAACCTACTCCTCTGCACAGGCTCTTTGCTGAGGGACTCCCCGCACGTGTTTCCCACCAACACATTTGCTGCTGTTGGTCTAGATCCTGACTCGGGTTGTACCACGGCTCCTTTGCCCTGAGCAGTTAGCCAGCATTTGGGCCTTGCTAGGTTCTTCCACTGGGAGGAGAAATGGATGACAGGAGTCAGGTATTCCTTGGGTGCAATCGTTGATATTTACAAACAATGTCCACACATTCCTGTGTGCTGAGCACAGGAGAAACAAACAGCAGCAGGCAGTTTCCTTACTCAGAAACCACGTCTGCCTTTGCAGGGAATCCTGTGCCTGAAGCAAGCTCTGTCTCTGTTTCCTGCCAGGGTCACACTCATGGCTGCATCTCTTGGCTTTCTGCTTCTTGCACTGTACACAGCTGCCAGCTAATCCCTGGGCCCCTGTGTTTTCAGCTAGCTCCAGGGAAACCCCACTTAGGCCTGGGCTACACTTAAACATAGATCAGCCTAATTACATCACTCCAGTAACGTTGTGCCCTGAGTGCCATGGCTAGATCGACCTAACCCCCGGTGTAGACAGAGGAATTCTGACATTCCCCTAATTACCGCCTCTCAGAAGGATGGATTAACCAGTGTGATGGACAAAACCACTTCCGTCAATGTAGGAAGCATCTACAGTACAGCTCCTCAGTGACACAGTGGTAGCGCTGTAGCTGTGCTGCTGTAGAGTAGACATATCTTTATTCTTCCCGAGGCCTGGTCTGCACCTAAACCTTAGGTTGGCCTAGCTACATCACTGAGACCTGTGAAATATTTCACACCCTGTGTGACATAATTACTTGGATCTAACCCTTGGTGTAGACGCAGCTAGGACAATGGAAGAATTCTTTTTAATCTTACTACTGCCTTTCGCAGAGGTGGATTAACTGCACAGATGGAAATACGCCTTGTATCGATGTAGGAAGTGTCTACGCTAGCCCCTCATTTCTACTGCCTTTAGCCACCACTGCACAATGGAGATGCGCTGGCCAATCCCGAGCACATTTCCTACCACAGAGAGAACCTTGGGGATCTCTAGGTGTTCCACAAAAGGCCCTGTGGGAATCAGCCTCTCTCAGTGGTACTCTCTGAATGCAGAGGGGACAGGGAGAAGGGGCAGTGGGGGTGAGTGATCCGAGGCAGCACCTCTGTACACCTGTGCTCTGCCTCTCCGCTTATCCCATGATCCCTAAACAATTGACAGCCCCGGCAGCCACCTCCCTCTGCTTCCTAGCTCCAACCTTCAATCCCCAGTTTCCTTCCAAAATACTATTCCTCGTCCCTCAATATTGAATCCAACAGAAACCAGCACCCTGTGGGATTTGAGGGTGGGTGGGGTTACCACCCCCATAGACACTCCCCCTGCTGGGAACAGATCCAGGTAAGTGGGGGAGCCAGGCCAGGTGCAGTGGAAGATGGGAAAAGGTGTCTAGAGCAAAGGTAGGACCTGGCCCCACTTTCCTTTGATTAATCTCCATGACAGGGGGATCCTGTCTGGGAAGGGAGAAGGGGGGAACTTCAGCCAGGCAGAGGGAGCATCTGGAGAAATTTCTCTCTTTTCCTTCCCCCACCTGTGGCCCATCAGCTCAGCAGTCAGGGCTGCAGCAGGGAGGAGGGGCTGATCGGAGCTTCTCCATCTCTGCCTGGGGTTTGCTTAGGCCAGGCAGAGCCAGAGCGTCACTGACCAGCTGCTGCTGTATCCTCACCCCAGAGATGGGCGGCTGGATCTTTGGGAGCCAAATGCCCCGATGTGTGTGGAAATGGATTTGTTACTATAGGCAGCTCTAGTCAGGGCACTGAGAGAACTTCCCTGCTGTGTGGAAGAGTCTCTGATGTCCAAGATGATATTAGCTCCACCTGGAGCATTTTCCACGCTGAGGACATTTCGGAGGTGTCACGCTGGTTGGACTGATGGGGGGGGGCATTTGTCATATTGTTCGACATCAATATGTTAGAATCATAATAATTCATGTAAGATGTGCCATGTCAGGTACTGTCAGAAAGGCTGTAATGTGCTAAGTAAGATGATGATGTTTATGTTCTGTGTTACATGCATAAAGGAAGTTATGGACATGGTTGATATACCTGTATGTCAAATTGTGCTGTCTGGGTAACGCCTCAGACAGGATGGCTGCAGAACAATAGCCTGCTTAATGGCCCATTAAGACATTCACAGGTGCAAGGGCCCATTGGGAGAAGCCAGGGATACACCTGATGAGTCACTAGGACTTGCTCATGTGGCTCTGGACCCCATTTTGGTTCCTGTAAAATTCCATAGGCAGGATGGCAAGGGCCAGAGGATATATGAGGCGAAAGCCTTGGAATCTATTTGGTCTCCAATCCTGATCAGCTTCAGCCACCGATCTACCTCTGGATCAAGTCATCTGCAACTGAAGCTGTGTAACAAAGGACTGAGACCCATCCAAGTACTGGATGTATACCAGAGGGACTATACAAGCCTGTTAACTCCACAATTCTTCTAGAAACCTGATGTACATGGACTTTCAAATCATTTGTATGTATCTGATTGCTTTAATCCTTTAACATTTCTCAGATGTTCACTGGGCCAGAGAGCGAGATTGACTCTGCAGGCCAGTGGTTGGGCACCCGCCTGGGAGGGCCCAGTCCCTTTTCCAAGGACTTTGTCATGACTCACCCAAAGTGTCATAGGTTCAACAGTGTTATAGGGGAAGTTCGTTTACCCCAGCTTCCACATCTATCACAGGGGACAGACTGTAAATCACACCGCTGGTGTTCAATCAAGGCCAATTTATTGTGGTGACAAATAATAGACACAAAACCACTGAAGTTAAGGATAAACAATGGGGATAAACCTCAGGCCCAAAACCAGTAAGACAACCCCGGGAACCCTCAGTCTTTGAATATTTACAATCGATCTTCGCTCCACCCAAGGAGCGCTGTTCACGATCTTGTCTTAACCATCTGCTTCGGCTCCAGGTCCGCAGTTGTCGGCCTCTCAGCCTGGTCTGCAGTCGGCTGCTTCTCGTCCTCGATTTTTGATGCCTACGCAAACCAAGCGTGCCCTCACCACACTACCACTCAGATGGACAGCGCCAAATTGTGGCACTGACCGCCTTAAATCAGTTCGGTTTGCTCACACCTCAGCCAATCAGTGGCTAGAATCTTTCCCGCTCTCCAGGTGGTGCACACAGCACCAATCTCGTGCACATGGCACTAATCATGTGCACATGGCACTCTAATCTCGTGCACACAGCACTCCAATCACAGGCTTCCCACCTTTTTGCCCTGTCTCCAGGCAGATTGGTCTTGCTGGCATCCTGCCAAGCATCGGTGTCTCCCTGTCTCAGTGTCTGACCCCATTTTGGATTCAAGATCCCATATGGTTGCCCTCTATCTATTAGCAGGGGGCTATTTAAACCTATTTACAAACATGTAAACCAATCATAAACAACTCCCCCAACAACAGGAGAGATTGAGGGAGCCCCCCCCCCATCAGAAGATCCCAGGGGCCGTGGGCAGGGCACTGACCTGAGTGATGTGGGAGGCTCCTGTTCAAATCTTTTCTCCCCACCGGGCACAGGGGAGAATCTAACCTGGTCTAAGCCCTGGGCGAGAAATGTAAGGGAGGAATCACCCCGCACACTTACCTCCTCCAGGGGTTTTGTGTGGAGCTAGGGGCACCTCACTCGTTCTCACAGGTGCTCAGACACCTGACTCCAGGAGAGCACCCCTCAATGTCCACTGCAAAAGGGTGCCTCGTTCTAGGACAGCAAGACTGATCAGGCCTGACATACTCATGACACCCAATGCATTGCTTTCATAGCATTTATCCACAACACGTCACGTGAGGTCTCTAATGAAGGTGTAGGGAGGCGCTGTGGCCTTCCTTGGAGCCTGGGCCTGAGAAAGGGTCGCAATGCCCCGGCCAGACAGATCCAGGCCTGCCAGGCCAATCTGCCCAGCAACAGAGGGGCGGAGCTAACCCAGGAAAGGGAACTATAAAAGGCCGGCCTAGGAGCTCACTAGGAAGGAAGCTGCTGCTGGAGGCAGATGTGCCCCCCTGCAGGCTGCAGCCTAGGCCTGACCCCAACCGAGCAGCCGCTCAAAGCAACCACCCCACGGAGTGGAAGTCCCAGAACCTGCCTGGTCTGCTAGGCCCCGGTGACTGGACTTGTCTGGGCCGCCAAGCCCTGGCACCTGGACCGAGCCCCCTGAGGCTCCGGGGGAGGAACTACCCCCTGAGGTGGGCGCTGGGAAAGCCTGGGAGCCTTATGATCTGGAGGAGCTCTCCTCGTCTGAGGAGTTCCTGGACTTGCTGCTGCTCGATGAGGCGGGACTGGTGGGCGTGCTGTGTGCCGAGTACCCCAGTGACCCTGAGGAAATGGAGACTCAGGTACCCAGGGACCAGGGGAAGGAAGTGGCCCAGGGACAGCCCTAGCAAGTGGTTGAGTCGGGGGCTAAATCCTGTCAGCATGTTGTGGCTGGAGCCCCGCTGACTCAGTGGCAAACGCCTTTGCTCTGATAGGACCCTGGGCTGGGATGCAGTGGAGTCGGGTGGGCCTGGAGGAAGGGTCGCAAGGCCCCGGCCAGACAGTGCCACCGGCCTACAGAAGGCTTATGTCACACTGATCCCCTAATGAGTATGAATGAGAAGTATGGGCAGATGATCTTTGAGGAACCATGTTTATGTGCTGGAAACTGTTTTAAAGTCTGAATCAAAGCAGGATTGACAAACAGGTTTTGCCTGACAAAGGGATATCTAGTCATCTGTCTCCCGTGGTTCATATGTACATTAAGCATTGTAGGGGAACACAAGTGAAGCCCACTTTGCACATAGAACCAACAGAAACAGCACACTGACTGGAGAACAAACAGTGGGAGTGCCGGGGGTGGAAGGATGCACTCCAGGAGTTTACTGGACTAGAACTGGGGGACAAGAACAGCTGCCATCCTTCCGTGTGGAAGCAAACAGGAGAGCATGTTTTGCATTCATGGAAAAGGGATCCCAGCTGTGGTGGTTGGTGACTCTGGGAGAAGGCTTTGGACATGGATTTTACTTGTTCAAGTTAAGCTCAGACTGTCTGAATCCTGTTATACCTTGTGTTTTATATCTAACCTGCTGGTCTTTCTTTGGTCACTCTCTCTGAAACCTTAGTTAACAAACTCCTGTTTGTTTTCACTAAAATAGATAGCAGCACTTTGATGTTCTACTGGATCCTTATCTGAATCAAATGATGTGGTGCACGTTGTCCCTTGGGGATGCTTACCTGGGAATTTCTGAGTGTCCAGTGGAGAGAGGCTGGACACTACAGAAGGACACTTCAGAGGAGCTTGATGACTAGGTTGCACCTTACTGTTAACCTGCAAGGCAAAGTAAGGACTGGCCGAGCCCTTGGGAGATTCTGTGGGGAGCTAAATGTCTGGGGCTGACAGGGAACCGACACCCAGTTAAGCAGAAGCATGTCTCCCTCTGGCTGAGGCCGGGGGGGGTGGTAACAAGGTGATTCACAATCCTGGGCACCCTAAGAAAATGTCACATCTGGAATCTGCCGTGGAGCTCAGGGCTGGCAAAATAACACCCCGAAGAGGCTTCCTAAATTCTGCTTTGTTCTTTTCAAAGCAAGCAATAAAAGTTATAAAGTGGGTGGCATCACCAAAACCACCCCTCTTTCCCCCTCCTGTGCACACGTTTTGTGTGGAGCGAGGAAGGCGCATAGCTCATTCCAGAACAAAACGCCTTAGGTGCTTGAGCCACCTGACGTCACCTGGGTAACCATTTGTGTATTGCTAAGCAGAGAGAGACATCCTTCTGAAGGGCAGATTTAGGCACCTATCTGCGAGAGAGGGGCAGGAATTAGGACACCCTTCCCCCTTTGTCGGCCTCTCCCATTGGCTGGCTTAAATGGCTCCCCGCCTCATGAGCTGGCTTTTGTGACTCGCACTGTATAAAGTACCTGTGTCACCCATGCATTGTACAGGGAGTTTAGGCACCCAGCTCAGCGCTGCGGATCAGAGCGTTGTTCCTGGGATTTTCTAGCTGCCGAATGAGGCTCTGCATTGCAACAACAAAGTTCCTTCATGGATTGAACCCTGTCTAACCAGTCACCTCTCTGCAGAGCACAGCTGAGCAATTCCTGTTTGACATGGGTAGATACAGGACAAGAGACAGAGCACAGGCTGGATAGTGACACATCACAGTAAAATCCAAACTGTCATCCTAGAGGCATGATATTCCCTGTGGGTGCTGGGGGGAGACAACCATGTCAGGTAGCAAATCCCATCACTCTGCCCCCAACAGCTGCAGCTGGAAAACTGAAGTGGAACGAGCAAGGAGAATAGTTTGAATGTTTTATGCAAAGTAAGTAACTGGAAGGCAGGCCAGTAAAAGAGGTTGAGAAGGAGCTTTAATAAACACAGCACGTGGAAAGGAGAACCACAGCTACTGAGAATCATTTTCTTAATGGCATTAAAATAGCACAATTCTCCAGGAATTAATGTGGGGAGTTGCTGAGTTATGGTCTCGCTTTCGGTGACATTTAATAAACCTCTCTGTCTCTCTCACGTTCCCTTTCCTTCCCCCTTTTCCTTCATACTGGCCTTTTTGACTTGTATTTTTTTTCTAGCCCTCACTTCCCATCCCTGTTTATTTTCTTGTCTCTCCCAGTCTCAGATCATCCTCTTTGGCATCTCCATTCTTTCCCCCTGATTTTACCCCTTCCCTTCCTGCTGCTCCCTGGCTGGTTCCCCTCTCAGGGATATTTTCCTTTCACTCTGTTCATTTCTATTTTTCACCATTTCTCCAGGACTCTCTGTTTGTTCATGTTTTATTTTAATTCAAATTTTGTTCTTGCTTCTTTTTCCATATGCTCCAAATGGAAACTTCCCCTTTTCATTACTTAAGTAATACGCAACCTTTGTCCTGCTAAGCTTGAGTTTATGGTTAAGTCTGTATCTTTATTGCTATAACGTCTGAAGGTGAAAGCCCCACCCATCTCTGCGCTCAGATCAGAGTCTATCCACGATCAAACAGCGTTAGTTGATTCCAAGTTCTGATTGTTCAGCCGACATGTTGCTCTCCTGGGCTAAGTCATCAGCACAGGTTCCTGAATCAAACCCTCCAGGTTCTTGCTGCTGCTTTACAACTGGGCAGCGCATTGATGGGGTCAGACCAAGATAATCCCAGTGCAATGTTTTTCACAGGTCCATGTAACTGTCTGCCATCACCTGAGCAAGACTTGAAACAGCCCTGGCTGCATGAATATAGTTAATAGACAGACAAGGTGGGGGAGGTGATCTCTTTTATTGGGCCAACTTCTCTTGGGGAGAGAGATGAGATTTTGAGCCACACAGAGCTCTTCAAATGGACCATTCACAGTAAAGGGCCCTTAACACCCCTGCAGTCATAGGACAAAAAGAGGGGTTAGTGAGTAACAGCTGGTTGTAATGAGCCATAAATCCATTGTCTGTTCAGTCCTTAAAAAGAGAGTTCTGTGGCACTTTAAAGACTAACACTTTTAATTTAATTTTGTTAGTCTTTAAAGTGCTACAGAACTCTCGTTTGTGTTTTTGCTGTATACAGACTAACACGGCTACCCCTCTGGAACTGTTCAGTCCTTGATTTTTAGTGTCTAGCAGGCTAGATTTACAAAATGCTCCCTGCTGGGGCAGAGTTTCCAGCTTCTCCCTGAAACCCCAAACTCTCATTAACTAATTCTGTGTCCCGCCCACCCACACATCTGCCTGGCTGCAGCCCAGCTATTAATTCTTCCCCTGCCCAGCCCCCACATCTGCCCCTCAGCGCCACGTTAGTCTGGGTCTGAGCCCTGCCCCTAGCATGCCCCATCCCAGTGCTGAGCTGAGCCAGCCAGCCTGGTGTCACTGAGCAGGAATCCTGTCAGCCAGGCCCCATAGAGAACTGACCCGGCCCACCTGGGACTCTATCAGCCTGGTCCCACCCAAATCACCATCCTCTGCTTCCTATTCCCCTTTGTCACATACTGGGCTTGAGAGGTGCTGCTGATGGGTAACTTGAGCAACTGATTGGACCAAAACTGAGTGCAGCAGGGCAGGTAGCTCTGGGTGTGAGTTTCCCCTCTAGCAATTTTGGGTTCTTTTATGGCCTCCAGGATCACAAGAGCTGAGTGATACACAAATCTTCAGTGTATTTATCCTCACACCAGCCGTGTGAAATAGGGAAACATTCTCACCCCTTTTTACAGGTGGGGCTGAGGCCCAGAGAAATGAAGTGACTTGCCTGAGGCCACACAGAAAGTCTCACAATACAGAGAATATAACCTGGGTCACCAGTCTCAGGTTCACGCCATGACCACCGGACAATCCTTCCTCTGACGTTACAGCTCCTCCTTATGCAGTTCTAGCTCTTGTGCTTGACTTAGTGGATGTAGTTGTGTTGGGGAAGAGGTGACATTCAATGCACTGTAAATGTGCTAGGACAGATCTCAGCAGCACTGCTGAACTATGAAACTTTATGCCGACATAAGCTGTAGTGTAGACATAGTGTAGTGTAGACACAGGCGCTTACCTGTGAGAGGGGGCGGGGCTTAGGACACATCTTGTTAGCATCTCCCAGTGACTTGTTTACATGGCTCTCCAGCTAGCCTGCTGGTGCTTGTGAATTGCATTTTAAGGCATCTGTCTGTCTCTGTTCACTGTATAGGGAGACGAGGTGTTTAAGTCAGGCTTTCTGGGTCGCAAAGTGGTGTTCTTGTGAGATTCTAGTCATTTAAATCAGAAGACAAAGTCACAGTCCTGGCAGAGAGTGAGGTGTCTCCTTTTTCACCTTTAGATCCCATCCTTTAGCTCATGTCCACCCTAGCAGAAAGGTTTTTTGTTTTGGGTTTTTTCAATGCAATAACAAACACAAGGCAGTGATCTCATTATACAATCTTGGTGAAGATGAGGCAAGTGATACTTTCATCTTAATGTAGCTAATCAAGCTGACCACTAATCCCCCAAACCACCCTCCAACCCTCAGAATTCTTCTTGACCAGCTACACTGAGGTGAAACTACCGCTTGCCTTGTCTACACTAGGATTTTACGAGAGAGTGACACCTGCATCCCAGTGTAGACAAACCCCCAAAGACTGTCTCTCGGAGCTAGTCCCATCCCAGGAACACCCTCGTGGACACCATAGCAATTGTTGTTGGGCAGAAGAAATGTGACCAACATATTTCATCCATCTTTAGCTAAATTCAAGATTTTCGGAAATAAAGAGGAGAGTCAGCACCTTGTTGTGTTCAGCCCCCTCTCCACAGAGCGCAGCCGATGAATTCCTGATGTACATAGATATAGACAGTACAAGAGACAGAGCACAGGCTGGATAGCAACATATCACAGGACCCAAGCTCTCCTGATAGGTACATGCTGTCAGTATATTCCCTGTTGGTGCCGTTGGGGACACAGCCAAGTAGGTTGACTCTGCCTCCAACAACAACAGCTGGGAAATAAAAAAAAAAATTAGACTTGTCTTTCATGCTTTATTGACCATAAACACCCCTCACAGTGAAAAGGAGCTCAGAAGTAGCTTCAATAACCCCAGGAATGGAAAACAGACTCCTGGGTTTTTGGGAATCTTTTTTATAAATAACACTGAAAAGGCAACAAAGCCAGGGAAGTAACAGGGAAATGAATGAGTTACAGTCGCAGCTTCAGTCAACAATCATAAGTCAGAAGGGGAAAGTTGTGAAATTGAATCTGCAAAACATGAGGTTTCAAGACAACACAGACTGTATCTGGGTGATCCTGTGAGTTTTGAACTCTCCCTGCCCATCCCCTGCGTGTGTGTGACAATTCCTGTGGTGCCAGCCCTGCAGCGACAGAGGAAGGTGACTGTGGCCCTGCGGCAGGAGCTCTGGCTGGGAGCCCCAGTGAGATCTAACCCCACAGATTGTACAAACCCTCCCTGCCGCTGCGGAGCTTCCAGCTTCTCCCAACCCCCAAACCTCATTAATTAATGCTGGGTCCGGCCACCCCCACGTCTGCCTGTCCCAGCCCGGCTATTAATTCTGCCCCTGCCCAGCCCCACATCTGCCCCTCAGGGCCCCTCTGCTCCCCCTGCAGCTCCAGGGGTTCTTCACCCTCCTCCCCCTCCCATCCCTGGTGCTGCAGGGAGGGGGAAGGAGCTTCCAGGGATCATAGAGATGAAGGACCTGGGTAAATGGGAGTCCTCCAGGGTCATAGAGCCTAGGGTCTGTGAGGCTAGAGAGGATCCCCAGTGTCTCAGGGCCACAGTCTGAGCGGGGATTCCCACCACACCCAGAGCCAGGGGTGGATTCTCCCGCCAGGGACAGAGGCCGGCGGGAAAGTGAAGATCGGGGCCTGGTCACCAGCATCGAAAAATGTCACCTGCCCCCGGTCACAGTCCAGACACACCCGGATCCTGCTGGGGACCTGGCGCCGGGACAGGGGGGTCACAGGGGAGGTGAGAGCCCGGAACTGATCCTGCCACAGTCCCACAGCCCAGATCCCCCCCTCAGGGCTAAGGCAGATCCCTCCCTTCCTCCTCACAGACTCTCTGGCCACCCCCACAGCCCAGTCTAGCCCATCCCCCACCTCCACCTCCCAGCAATGTCTCCCCGAGGTGAATCCCTCACAGCCCAGCACACAGAGCTCAGTGTCAAATCTCTCAGGATTGTCGGGGAGATCCTGCCGTGTGTCTGTCCATGTCACACTTTTCCCATCCTCAGACAGGACAAGGTCGGGATGAGCCGTGCCTGGATCCAGAGTCACGTTTGCTGGGGAGAGAGAATCAGAGCGTTAGGGGCAGAGCTCAGCCCTGGGGGAGGGTTTGATGGTGTCAGTGACAAAATCTGCCCCAGCTGGAGTGTGAATCAGGAAATCTCCTTTCTCTGGGATTTACCCAGCTCTGAATGGAGAACAGCTCTGATATATCAGCAAAGTGAACAATAGAGTCGCTCTCCAGGCAAGTGACAAAAGAAGAAAGATTGCTGAGCTGAGCCTGAGACTCAGAATGTTTCCCCTCCACTTCTCCCCATGAAGGGGACTAGTCTCACAGGGAAGCCCCAGAGATTTCACATCATTCACATCATTCACATAGTCACAATGATCTTTTCCCTAATGTGCTCTCCCTCCCTTAATTTTAAAATCTTGGAGCTTGGATGTCTTGTTGATGCCAGCATGATGCCTGCTCCATCCTATCACATATCTGAGATTTGTAGAGAGACACAAGATACTATATAACCCTAATTAAAATTCTGCAGCTAGTCATCAAAGCCAAACAAAGAGAATTATCACTCCAGATTTCATTTTTTAAATTGAGACTTTGATTTAGAAGCAAGGAACTTCTACAAGAGAAGTAGTTAGTGTTGGAGGGAGGAGAAAGAGGGTTTGGAAATGAATTCATGGAGGAAAAGATGGATAAGATGGTTAAAAAGAGCAGAAAGTTGGGATTTGATGGAGAGAGTTAAAAGGGGAGAAGAGAAAAGAAGCGGACATTGAATACTGATTAGAGTTACTCCTTGGTTTGAACTCCTGGGTCTGCTCACTCTTATTCCGCTAACTGACACTAGGGCTGGGATCCTAAGAAACAATAACTCTCAATCACTCAGAGCAGGGATTCTTTCCAGAATTATTGGAGCTACGTGTAATGAGGGTGTATTGTGGTGATCCATTCCTCTCTCTCCTTTGAATCTCAGGGCCCTCTCTTCTCTGAACAGGGAAAATATCATATTACACTTTTCTCCTTATTTTTGTACAGTGAAAGGGTTCAGGACCTTCCCTCGATTACATATGAGTTGTCATTACCTGCATCACTTAAGGATCTTCTCCACTCTGAAAGCAAACATACAGATGAGGATGAGAATTAAGCCAGACAAACTCAGTATCAATAGGACTCAATATCACAGAAAAGACTGCATTAGAGAGAAACAAAACAAAAAATGCCCTTACCCAGCTCTGTGTGAAGTTCACCTAAATAAAGTAACAGAAATAAAAGGACACCCTGTAAAAGCTTCTCTTGGGTGAAATTACCCATTGCCTGCCCCGCCCAGTCATTGATCATTTAGGCCTGTCTACACTGTGTGCACTGTTTTGCATCACTACAGTCCTAGGGGTTGAACTCAGAATAAGTGACTTGCATCAGGGTGGCTTTTTACACGGCTGAAGCTAGCCGGGTGCATCTCTATAAGGAAAGGCAGAAGGCAGCTCAGAAGTCTCTCAGTGGCCATTATTCCAGCTTTGAGCTGGATGAAAGGTCACAATTATAACTCAGATGCATCGCCTACATGCCAGGGCTGTTGGCAATCGGTGCATATAATTCTGACCCCAGTGGTCACATCCTCACTTGGATCCTGGGCTGCCACCAGCCCATCTCCGTAGTTGTTTATATGGAGCTGGCCTGGAGCCATTTCTGCCATGGGCATCAAGTGCACAGTCCCTCTGGTCGCCCACTCCATACTGCCTCACTGCAGACACAAGTACAGTACTGGCTTTCTACCCATTACCTACATAACAAGTCATGCTATTTGTATTAGTGGTACTTATTATTATTTTCAAGTTGACATTGTCACATTCATTCAAAAATCTTTCCTAGCATAACATTGATTCTACCAGAAGAAAAATGGAACTTACTGATAGTGTCCAGATGTTTTCCTAAAAAAGAAAACAAAAAGTAAGGACTTTTTCAGTGAATCTAGATTTGAAAGAATCTTTTCATTATGACCCCTTGTGTAATAATAATGTTGCCCCTCTACCAAGCCATTGCAGCTCTCCAGGGACTTACAGGTAGGGTTCCCAGTGGAGAAGAAATCAGTGACACATTCTGGGTGCATTCTAAGTGTAATTTGATTTATTTGCACATATGGACATGTCCTAGAACAGAGATCATCACAAACGGCACAAAGGTAATTCCTTCATTCAGGAACTTCACCTAATACCAAGGCTTGGTTATAGGGAGCTCCAAGAATTGATGTTCATTGACTAGTAAATCCTACTTTGTTTTGAAAAAGGTGTTTCATGTCACTGCAAATACTTCTTGGGGTGCATTACACCCTGAGGATCATCCAAGCCTCTGTTCAGGAGTTTGTCACAGTATGGACTCGCTGGGCAGAGCTCTTCTTGTGAAAACAGGAATACTGGAGCCCAAAGTCTCATTCAAGGAGGTAGTGAGGCTGTGGGACCTATTCTGAAGGAAGAGTAAGACCCCTTGGAGCTATGGCAGGCTGAAGGGGTTCCTCCAAGAGACTGTTTAAAAGCTGAGGTTAGCACCGGTCCTGTAGATCCCTGACATTTGGTTCCCAGAGAACCTCAAGAATTGATGCCTCAGAAATTGACTCTAACCTGAAACCAAGACAATGAGCAAACTCCCCTGTTTCTTGTTCAACCCCCTTTTCTGAAACTTTGCAGAACCCAAAACCAACAACAATGCAGCCTGTCTTCCCCAAGACTGAACATGTGTGCACGCACTAAAACCAAAAATAAAACAAAGAAAGACTTGGAAAACTCTGTCTACTGGCACCCCCCAATGGAGCCTGCCATGACCACAAGAATAATAAGCCATTCATTCATCCTGTAATCATCTTTTGAAAACACTAAAATTAAATGTCACAAACTCCATAAGGCCGGGATTTTCATGGGAGCCCAGGGTACTGAAAGAGCCCAAAGCATATTGAATTTCAGTGAGAATTGGGAACTTAACTCCCTCCGGCTCCATTGACAATTTAATTAAACTGATGCAAACCAAGTGCTAGACTTTTTTTAAGATGGATAGGAACAGATTTAAACTAAACTGCAGTAAGCTCTTCTTAAACTGATATGTGTCCACACAGGGGTTTGCTCAGGTTTAAGAAAATCAATTTAAATTCAAACCTTACTCTGGTGTAACTTTCTCATCTAGAAAAGTCTAAACTCTCTTTTCTAAGGAGAAAATCTCATTCTGATTACACTGTATTTTCCCCGTTAGAGCTTTACCTCTTAATTTGAACAAATAAAGAGTAAAGATGATGAATGCCAACAAAATCACCAGAGTCACACTCCAAGTCACCATCCAAGGAGACACTCTTGGGATAAAGGAATCTGAAACACAAAGCCCACGTTAGTTTGGAAACCATAACAACAAACAGTGTACTTTTTATTCTGCGCTTTGTGTGAAACGTGTGGGAAGAATTGTTCCTTGTAATATAAAAACTGGCAGAAATCAATTTTAAAAAGAGGTTCTGCTCACACACGATTGATAGTATTGAATGGTGTATTAAATACTATCTAAAGTGCTACCAGCCGCTCCCTGTCTCCCTCTCCCCCATATATATGTGGGCCTGGTCTATTAACTGTTATTAAACTTGCTCAACACTTCCCATTATAGGGCCTTCTTATCAGTTGCTTATTACTTTGCCACACTTTAACCATCTGGGCAGAAAATGTCCATGCTGAGTGTCTGCCTCAGGCTGAACTTTTGGAAAAGTTTCAGCCAAAATGGTTCAACTGTTTCTGGAATGGGGTTAGGGAATAACATTTAAAAACATATTTAAAAAATATGATGACCTTTTCCATGAGATGCTTTAATGCCCTGGGCTTTTGAGTAGAGACTTGATACTTACAGGGGGTTAGCCAGGTGTCAGGGATGAGCCTTTTTTCCCTGTGAACATCCACCCAACAATTGGCCATGTTCTAAACCTTTGAAAAATCTTAATGTTTACATGTTCAGTAACATTCTTAGAGTTTAGCAGCTAAATTGTCTGATGATTTTGTCCTCGCTGAGCATGCTCCATCGCCTCACAGCCCCTAGTGCTGCCCAGACTGCACGTGCCATCCCCATGCTCCACTACAAGGAAAAAAGGGCAAAACTGAGCTTTCCCTGCGATTGCTGCTCCAGGCTGCTCCAAGCTGGTGTGGGCTTGGCCACTAGAATGGACAGCAGGGGCCTGTCTCTCCTGTGTTCTCAGTACTTACTCTGCTGGTGCCTAGGCAGGGCAGAGGTAGAAGGTGACTGACTAGAATATAAAAGTGGGGGGAAAGGTAGACCTGGAAGGAGGTAAAGGAATAGACTGGGACAAGGTGCTTGGTGAGACTGGAGTGAGAGAGAAACTGTGACTGGGAATTGGGGTGGAGATGGAGACTGGGAGCTGGTGAAGGAAATGGGTGTGGGAGGACAGACCAGATGAGGAACAGGGAGCAGAGGGACAGACTAGAACAAGGCCTGTCAAGGACACTGGGAACCAGCAGGGGGACATTGAACAGTGGAAGAGGGAGGGGAGTCACATCTGAGAAGGAGCTCGAGTGCAGGATTACATCTGAGATTGGTTGGGCAAAGAGACAGAGCAACCTTAATTGGGCCCCTGTGTGCACAGGCATTATAGCACAGTCTTTGATTAAGTGATCACATGCTATGTTTTCCCCAGGACTCTTGCCTCATTCAGTGCACTGGATACACCAGCTCTGGGCATGTATCTGGGTTGTGCAATGAAGGAGGCTGTTGCCTGTAGGACCCTGGCCTCATTTCTTGCAGAAGCTGGAAGATGTGTAGAGAACGAGGCAGGGAAAGTCTGGTCTCATGGGTAAGGCAGTGGACAATAGTGGTGATCAATGGTGACAATTGGTGGCAGGGGACAATAGTATGTGATCATGGTATTGAAAACTATATCATAATGCATAGTTACAAAGGAGCCAAATTTAGAATGCACAGGGAACTTTAATTCTGCTATATCCTAACATTTGAATCCAAGATTTTGCCACCTTAACGTTCGTTTAATGTGCTGTGTGTATCTGTGCATGCAGCTGTGTGTGTGAATAATTGTATATATAATTCATAGTGGGTTTGTTTATGGTTTGTTTGGTTATATTTTAATTCTGGTTGTCCTTTTAAACATTCTTCACAATTTCTTCACCGTGGCTTCTGAACCCATCACCCAACCCAGGAGCCAACTCAGAGGAAAGTGCATCCTTCTATTGATGACATTAATAATACAGTTAAAACATGTAGGAAGAGAAATTATAGTTAATCATTACATTTATCAACAGAAAGCTTACACTGAAATAGGATTAAAACTTTTATAAAAGCAGGGAACTGCATAGTAAAAAAAAATCTGAGGGTTTAAGAGTGGAAATAAATAATTAAGGAGGGCAGATTAATATCCATATACTCTTCACTTCAGCTGGCATAGGAATTCCTGCCATAGGAACTGATCCGCTAAATGGGTGCATAGGAACGGATCCAAAACCTACCAAGGTCTTTAATGGGCTTTGTATAGGCTCACACGATTTTGTTGTTATGGCAACCCCTTTCTGGGTGTGAAGTTTGCTAAAGGATGAGAAATCAAACTTCATATTAAAACTTGGGACCTTTTAGGGTGTCACACGCTCAAATGACTATTCCCAGACTTTCTTGGACCTGCCTTTCTTCTGACCAATCATAAGCAGAGATTCAACAGTCACAAACTTCCACCATGTTCAAAAAAATCACAGCGTATCACATCTCCCTCTCCATCTTCACTGGGGCAAGAAGCCTAGTATTTGATCCACCAGTTCACCAGGATGCAGAAAGTGCAACCTATCAGTAGGGCCCCCATTATACATTAACACTCTCCTGTGGAACCTATGAGAAAAAAAAATCTAAAGGGACTTTAAATATCAGTTTAATGTAATATGGGACTACAAACACTAACTGTCATGTTTTAATCACAATTATAAATTAATTAAGTTATATAATAAATATAATATAATAATAATTAATATATATAGTGTCACTACAGGACAGTTTTCTGCAGTAATATACTTGGATTTCTTTTACATGTAACCTTCACCCTGAATTTCCTGCATTCAAAATGCTACTTTCTGGGATAACTACAATATCCCTGGAATGCATTTATCCTAAATTGTGCTCTCAACTTTAACTTTATCTCAAATGTCGTCTTTTGTGAGGGAATATTTTAACTTTTGTATAATTTAACAATCTGATTTTCTTCCCGTTGAATATGATAGGGTGTGGTTTTGGTGGTAACTGACCTGATATATAAAAAGTTATTGATTCCTTTCCTTGGTTCAGGTGGGTATTCCTTATAGAACAGGACAAATCCTGGTTTGAATTTTCTGTTATAATGATAGAATTTTTTATTTCAAAGAAACCATGTTCCTCTTCAGATTTTGTTTCAGTTGATAAAGATAAAGGCTGCCCACTGAGATCTCTCCACAGCACCTCAGGCTCTGGGTACCATCCGGCTGACTGACACACCACTCGGATCCCTCCATCCTGGTGACCGTCAACAGAGATGTGAGGTGTAGAGCCTGAGGCTAGAGTAAAAGGAATCAGTGTTAAATGAGATAAGGATACAGCCCAGCATATAAACGTTTACATTTTCAATACAATGATTGAATACACTTTCTTTATTGCTGATATGCATAAAAACAGGAAACTTGAGTTCAGTGAGACTTAAGCGCTTGCGAAGCACTTGTGAAGCACTTGCTCAAGTGTGTTGCAAAACTGGGGCCACAGAGATGGAAGTGAAAGCCTTACAGAATGTGGGAGTGTGTTATCGACAGCTGTGTAGGTGATGTGACGGGGGCAAAGAATGCAAGAGATTTTACCCTTGATTTCTGATTTCATAATGTTATCGGTACTCTTGTTATGCCTATCACCTTCTGGTGGCCAGTGTGAGACTAAAGTGCTACAGGACTCTCGTTGTTTTTAGTGTGAGACTAGCTATTTATTGGTAGAAGCTTTAAGACTATACTGAGCATGCTCCAGGGAGTTGTGGGGTGTGTGAACTGTGAAGAAATGTCTCAAGATGGAGGTTCCTTAGTTGTCAATGTGAACGTGTACCTGAATAAAAGATTCCCTTTTCCAGTTCTAACCTGTTTTGGGTCTCCGTGCCCACTGAAGGTAGGACAAGAAGTTATGGTCCTAATCTGCATCCACGGAGATGTAGGTGAGGTATTAGGAAAACCATTCTAACTGTAAGGATAGTTAAACTCTGGAATACGCTTCCAAGGGAGGCTGTGGAAACCCCGTCACTGGAGGTTTTTAAGACCAGGCTGGACAAACACCTGTCAGGGATGGTCTAGATCAGGGGTGGCCAAACCATGGCTCATGAGCTGCATCCGGCTGTTTGACATCTAAAGTGTGGTTTGCAGAACCCCCCACCCCCCATACTCCACCTACCAGTGTGGGGTGGGGAGCTTGAGGCTTCTGCCCTGAGGTGGGGAGGGGGATCTTGGAGCTTCTGACCCACATTGGGGCACCTGTTGGGGCTCAGAGTCACCTGCCAGGGCTCAAGGCTTTCACCCCAGGGGGCGGAAGCCTTGAGCCCCAGCTGGCGTCTTTGGAGTGGCATTTGTTGGGAGCATAATCAGATTTAGGCCACACAGAAGCCTGCTGTGGATTTTAAGAGTTTGTTCTGATAACATTTAACAGCATAAGCAGAACTGCCTACGTGTAAGAAGTTTCAGAGTAATTAGGTTTGTGAGAGAGAAAAAAAAGATAAAGTAACAAAAAAGCAAGAAAAGACCGGGTTGAAGTAACATTAAACCTGTACAGACAGGGCAGGAGAGTTAACGTGGAAATGGAAGACTAATGCATATGTAAATATAACAAAAAGTTAGAAATAAATTTGTGCAGTAAAGGGAGGTGGAAGCTGTGTTGTCCATTGTTGGAGGGGGCTGTGATGAGATCATCCCAATGAGCTTCCCTCTGGTGAGTAACTGATTGCCACTTGCTGAATGTTTTGCCTTAATAAAGATTTGTTAGACTCGATCCAACAACATGAACTGTTTAATTGAAATTTCTCAATATGAACAGATAAAGTTAAAGATTATGACCTAGAAAAATCTTGCCTCTCTTTCTCTCTGGCCCAATGATTATTTAAATATTTATAAACAGTAGAACGGTCATTGGGCCAGAGAGAGAGAGAGAGAGAGGGACTGTGGTCCAGGGCTTAGAGTACACCCATTGGAGGTGGGAAAACTCAGGTCCAATCCCTGTGCTCCAATGGCTATTTAATTATTTGTCCAGATTGGATAAATAATCAAAGATTAATTAAAGCAGGGGACTGGCCCTTGGGTCTCCCACCTACCAGGTGGGTGCCCTAACCACTGGACTAGAGTCTTCTCTGACTCTCTTGCCTAATGACTATTTAATTTAATGACTATTTTGAGGATCTCAGCAGCACCTAACTTTTGGACATAGATGCCTGAAATGAGGAGTTAAGTACCTAAGTACTTGTCGGTCTGGGCCTAAGAGCCATCTAAGAGATTAGAGGGGGGATTTGATAGCAGCCTTTAACTACCTAAAAGGGGATTCCAGGGAGGATGGGGCTAGGCTGTTCTCAGTGGCGGCAGATGACAGAACAAGGAGAAATGGTCTCAAGTTGCAGTGGGGGAGGTCTAGGTTGGACATTAGGAAAAAGTTTTTCACTAGGAGGGTGGTGAAGCACTGGAATGGGTTACCTAGGGAGGTGGTGGAATCTCCATCTTTAGAGGTTTTTAAACTGCGGCTTGACAAAACCCTTGCTGGGATTATTTAGCTGAGGTTAGTCCTGCTTTGAGCAGGGGGTTGGACTAGATGACCTCCTGAGGTCCCTTCCAACTCTATGATTCTATGATTACAGACACATGTTACTGACCTGCTACCTTCAGTTCCAAGACAGCTTCTTCATAAAAGACACCATCTTGAACAAAACAGCGATATTGTCCTTCATCAGAGAGTCTGATATTGACAATCCTCAAGGGAACATTCCCATCCATGATGCCATCTTTCAAAAGCTGTGTCCTTCCATGATAGTCTGGCATCTGCTGCTCATACTGATCCTTTCCATACTGATACAAGTGCACAAATGAAGCGAACTCAGATCGGAACCATCTCACTTCCATGTTCTCAGCACTCATGCTGGGGGACAGGTGACAGGGTAATAAAATGTCCTCACCCACAATGGCAATGACAGGGTGATCAGGTCCAATCACTGTAAACGGGGCTGTGAAATGCACCAGGGCAAAGAAAAGATCAAATTAAAAATAATAAAAGGGAATTTGATATACATTTAATCACACATGATTCAAATTTATGTTTAAGTCTTGCCCACATGCTCAGGGTTTAGCTGATCGCCATATTTGGGGTCAGGAAGGAATTTTCCCCCAGGGCAGATTGGCAGAGGCCCTGGGGGTTTTTCTCCTTCCTCTGCAGCATGGGGCACGGCTCACTTGCTGGTGGATTTTCTGTGCCTTGATGTCTTTAAATCATTATTTGAGGACTTCAGTAACTCAGTCTTAGGTCAGGGTCTATTACAGGAGTAGTTGGGTGAAGTTCTGTGGCCTGCATTGCGCAGTTCAGACTGGAAGATGATCATTATGATCCCTTCTGACCTTATAGTCTATGAGTCGATATTCTGTACATCTGCTGCAGTGTTCTGTCATTGAATAGGATGTGTCCTGAATTTACATATGAATTTTACAACAAATGCATTTGGATAACCATAATTTGTATATCCATAATGTGTATTAGTTTTCATGGAAGCTGAAATATATTGTGCCATTATTCTTACCAGCAGCGCCAAAGACAATTAACTTGCATAGCTTAGCAAACAGTTGCTTTCTGTGTGAGATAGTTTACGTTTTTTGAATGTTTGACAAAGTTGGGCTGGACGGCTGCAAGAGGGTGGTCTTCTTATTGGGTTCTTCTTTCCTCGCTCCCAGCCAGGAGAGGGAATCAGCCACCCAGGCTTACAGCAGCCCAGGCTTGGGCTTTCATGTCACCAGTCCTTCAGCGGAGTGGTAAAATTGACAAGACTGTCAGCCCCACCACTGCCGTAAGGTGACGCAGTGTCTACATTGACACTGTGCTGCCCTACCTAAACCAACAAAAGCCCTACACCTCTCGTCGGTGGTTTTATTTTGTCAAAAAAACAGGGTAGCTTTGTCAGCGGAGGGTTGATTGCAGTGTGTACGTCACCTCTCTTGTGTCGACCAAAGTCAGGAAACTCTCTAGTGTAGACCAGGCCCCAGCGACTGCTCAACCGGCATCAGTGGAGAGGAAGAGAAGGTTTCCTACAGCTAACCACTGGCTTGACTTGCTGCTCACAGGGAGCACTTTGCACTTGAGCTCTGTGAACTCAGCTGGGGTTTTTGAACTAAAACTTCCTCTCCTCTCCTCTCCCTGTCCCCTCAGTTTTTAACGGGAGACAGAGAGCTGGCAGGAGACTTTCAGTGACGTCTTCAATACTAGAACTCCCTTGGCCCCTGGTTACTATGAATCAGGACCTCCAGTCCAGGCTGCCGAGGTTTTTGAGAAGACAATGGGTGTGTGAAGGAGGACACTCAAGGAGGGCCATATTAAGAACCTGGCTGGATGGGATGTGGTGGATGGGATGCTGGGATAAGTATAAGCAGAAGGCCTTGTCCCATCACTTCGAAGGCTGGAAGAGGGAAATAAAAGAGCTGACATGAAGATCTTTCATCTTTTTGCTGTTTGAACTCTGACAAGGCCAGAGAAACCAAACTGAAGCCAGAGACCCCCAGGGCTTATCTCCTGGGTCCGCCCTGAAAGGCATTTTGAATTGGCAGAGCTCTACAATTCTGTCACTTTTAGGATTTAGATGGTAACTCATTTGGTAACTCTCATATGTGTTTGCTTGCTTTAACCTGTAAATAGCTCTCATTTCTTTTTCCTCGTTAATGAGCCTTTCGACAGTTTATTACAGGATTGGCTACAGGCATTGTCTTTGGTGTAAGATCTAGGGTACCAGTTGATCTGGGGTAAGTGGCTGATCTCATGGGACTGGAAGCAACCTACATGTGGTGTAATTTTTGGTGTGAGTGACCATTTATCACTAAGTCCAGTTTGTCTGGATGGCAAGATAGGGTGGAGATTCTAAGGGTTTGTCTGTGACTCCATGGTAAGCCCGTCATAGTGATCCAGGAGTTCACATTTGTTACTGGCTTGGTGAAACCTATTTGTAGAACACATCACCAGTTTGGGGTGTCTGTCTTGTTTGACAGTCTGCTCTGAGGTAGGCACTGACATTCATGAGTTGCTCCAGACAGCATGACAGCGGGTGAAGAGTTATTAATCCTGAAGTCATGGGGAGACATTTTAATATATTGTTATCCCATTTTAACCTTATCAGCTAATCAAATGTTGGTGCTGTGGGGATGTTCCAGTTGTACGTAGGTCTGGTCCACACTACAGAGTTAGGTCGATTCAAGGCCTCTTACATTAACCTAACTACACTTAAACTTCGCTTTCATCGAGGTGTTCATGAGACACAGCCCTATTGCTACAGCCAATTCTTGGACTATTATGGTTCAATACTTCATATGATGAAGAGACGAAATAACCAAACTCAACCTAATGTGTTGCCTAAAGACAAAACAGTTCACTATGAAAAGGAGACACACACACCCTCCTTCTGGGAAGCAATTTTTATCTGGCAGTGAGCTCACCTAACCCAGAAGCTGTGCTTCTAAAATACTCCCCTCCCCCCACAAAACCTCTTATATTTATATCATGGCAGTTTACAAGTGAAAAATCTCTTTATACAGCACCTAAGAGCCAACCCATCAGTGAACGTGTTGTTACTTGTTCTGTACATTCCTTTATGTTTTGGACACCACATTCACAACCCAGGGGGTGTAGAGGTACCTCCCAGCATTGCTAGGATAGACCATTTATGTGCCTTGGCTTTGAAAGGCTTCTTTTTTTCTTTTGTGAACGCTAACTTCAGCTTTGCAACGTATTGTGGGATATTTGATATTGGTGAACAGATTTGTGGTAAAAGCATAAAACAGTCAGTCAACTTCCCAACACTTTACAAATATATAATGCATGTTATAGAACTAGTATGCACTTTTTTCCCCTTAGCAAGCTCCGTAGGGTTGGCTTAGGTGCCCCCTGGAGTACTGCGCTCATGCCGCGGTATATGAGGCACTGCCGACCCTGTTGGCCCCCAGTCCCTTCTTTTTGCCGACTCCGACAGCGGGGACGGTGGGTGGGTGTGGAATGGATATGAGCAACACATCTTGAAGAACAACAGTTACTGGTAAGTAACCCTGTTTTCTACTTCGAGTGATTGCTCATGTCCATTCCAGTATAGGTGATTAAATAGCCATACCTTGGAGGTGGGTAGGAGTCATCGGTGAGTTGCTCTCATCAGCACGGCCCTGCCAAAGCCCGTGTCCTCTCTCGCCTGCTGCACTATGGCATAGTGGGACGTAAAGGTGTGAACCGACGACAAGGTAGCTGCTTTGCAGATGTCCTGCAGGAGCACTCTCTTCAGGAAGGCCGCCGACGAGGCCTGGGCTCTGGTTGAGTGCACTGAAACAGCTCCTGGAAATGGTACCTTCGCCTGCTCGTAGCAGCACCTGATGCAGGCGGTGATCCAGACAGAGATGCATTGGGTGGAGAAAGGTGAGCCCTTCATCCGGTCCACCACGAACAGCTGTGTCGACTTCCAGAACGGCCGCGTCCGCTCGATGTAGTAGGCGAGGGTTCGTGTCATGTCTAGCGAATGCCATCTCCTCTCCTCCTCCGACCCATGCGATTTTGGAAAGAACATGGGGAGGAAGATACCCTGGTTATAATGGAACTGGGACACCACCTTAGGCAGGAAGGCCAGGTGGGGTCTCAACCGCACCTTGTCTTTATAAAAGACGGTGTAGGAGGGCTCCAAGGTTAAAGCTCTTATCTCAGAGACCCTCCTAACCGATGTAATGGCCACCAGGAAGGCTACCTTCCACGAGAGGACAAGCAGCGGGCATGTAGCCATGGGCTCGAAGGGGGTCCCGTTAGTCTGGCGAGGACCAGGTTCAAATCCCATGGAGGCACCGGGTCACCGACATGTGGGTACAGCCTCTCCACCCCTTTGAGGAAGCTAACTGACATCAAATAATGACCTCCCTTCCATCGGCTGGTGGAAGGCCAAGATGGCTGCCAGGTGCACCTTCAGGGAGGCCAGCACTAGACCCTGGAGCTTGAGGTGGAACAGATACTCCAGGATCGCCTGTATAGACGAGCAGTTCAGTGGGATGCCCTGGGACTCCGCCCAACAGGTAAACCGCTTCCACTTGGCCCGGTACACAACCTGAGTGGAAGGTTTTCTGCTGCCCAGCAGAATCTGTTGGACCTGTGCCACGCAGGCTCTCTCCCCCTCCGTCAGCCACAGAGTCTCCAGGCCGTCAGGTGGAGGGAGTCCAGGTCCGGGTGCAGCAGGCAACCCTGGTCCTCGGAGAGCAGGTCATAACGCCTCGGGAGCGGCACTGGCATGCGATGGACAGGTCCAGCAACATGCTGAACCAGTGCTGTCTCGGCCAGGCTGGGGCGATCAGTATGACATCTGCTTTGTCCTTCTTGATCTTCAGTAGGACCTTGGGCAGTAGCAGAATGGGGGGAAACGCATACATGAGGGTTCCCGTCCAGTCTATGAGAAACGCGTCGGAGAAGGAGCCCGGCTCGCAACCCCAGAGCCAGCAGAACCTCGGGCACTTCCTGTTCCAGGACAATGCGAACAGGTCCAGTTGGGGAACACCCCACTTGCAGAAGATAAAACTTACCACCTCCGGGTGTAGCGACAAGTCGTGTTGGGGTAGAAATGACCAGCTGAGGCGGTCTGCCTTGTCGTTCCTGTCCCCAGGAAGGTGTGAGGCAGATATGTGGAAGTCGTGCCTCACTGTAAAGTCCCAAAGTCGAATGGCCTTCTGACAAAGGGCCAAGGAGCGTGCTCCCCCTTGCCTATTCATATAGAACATGGCCACTGTGTTGTCTGTGAGGACCTGCACCATCCTGCCCCTCAGGAATCTGAGGAACACTTTGCAGGCCATGCAGACTGCCCTGAGCTCCCGGACGTTGATATGGAGACTGTTCTCCTCATCTGACCAGAGCCCCTGGGTGCGCAGGTCGGTGTTGATGTGGGCCCCCACCCTACATCTGAAGCATCCGTAATGAGGGTGACCGATGGGGCCAGATCTCGGAATGGAACCCCTCTCAGCACTTCCCTGGGAGTCCTCCATCAGTTCAGGGAGGTCAGGATCTGTGTGGGAACCGTGACCACCCTGTTCAAGGAGTGCCTGGCTGGTGCATACACCGAGGCTAACTACGCCTTGAGAGGCCTGAGTTTGAGGCAAGCCAGCCTCACCACATATGTACAGGCTGCCATGTGTCCCAACAGCTGTAGGCAGTGCCTGGCTGTCGTCGTGGGGGACCTGTGTAGATCGGTGATTATGGCAGTCATGGCCTCGAAGCGAGGCTGTGGAAAGAAGGCTTTGGCCTGAGTGGCATCCAGAGTGGCCCTGATGAAATCTATGCGCTGCACCGGGGTGAGAGTGGATTTCTGTTCGTTTATGAGCATCCCCTGTCTGGTGCATGTCACGCAGGTGAGTGCCAGGCTGTTCCTCACGTGGGCCCTGGACCTGCCCCGGATCAGCCAGTCGTCCAAGTAGGGGAAGATCTGGAGTCCTCTGCGGCGCAGGTGGTCCGCCATCACCGCCTTGCACTTTGTAAAGACCCTGTGGGCAGACGACAGACCAAAGGGCAGGGCTGAGAATTGGTAATGGTAGCCAGCTACCATAGACCTGAAGAAGCGCCTGTGGCTGGGAAGGATGGAAATATGAAAGTACGCATCCTTTAGATCGAGGGCGGCATACCAATCTCCTGGATCCAGTGCAGGGATAATGGAGGCTAGGGAAACCATGTGAAACCTGAGATGCCTGATGAACTTGTTCAGACGGCGGAGATTTAATATGGGTCTCAGGCCCCCTTTTGCCTTGGGGATGAGGAAATACCTGGAGTAGGATCCCCTCCCTATTTCCTGTGGAGGAATTGCTTCCACAGACCTGAGGAGGAGGAGGGAATTCACCTCCTGCAAAAGGAGTTTCTCGTGAGAGGGGTCCCTGAAGAGGGATGGAGTGCGGGGGGAGTCCGACGGGAAGGCCGCAAACTGAAGGGCATAGCCCCTGAGAACTAAGCCGAAGACCCAGTGGTCTGATGTAATATTCTGCCACTTGGTGTAGTAGGGTCTGAGCCTTTCCGCAAATGGAAGGAATGGATCCAGGAGAAGGGTACTGGTGCCATCCTCGGGCGCACCATCAAAACTGGCGTTTGGCATTGGGCCATTTAGAGGGTTCCTGCTGGGAAGCCGTGGATGACCCCAATCGGTCGCAGTGCCCAAAGCTATCGCGGCCCCTCCTGGGCTGAGATGACCTGGGCAGCGGCCTAGGGGGCAGTTGGGCCTGGCACTGGGGCCATGGCTGAGGCTGGCACCTCGAGGCCAGGGAGGGTATATAGGACTAATGACCGTAGCGCGGCCCTAGAATCTTTTAGGGTGTGCAGCTTGTCATCCATTTTATCGGAGAAGAGGCCTGCCCCATCGAAGGGCAGGTCCTGGATGGCCTGCTGCACCTCCTGGGACAGCCCAGAAGACTGCAGCCACGAACACTGCCGGATGGCAATTGCAGAGGCCATGGCTCTGCTGGCGATGTCTGCAGTGTCGCTGGCAGTCTGCAAAGCCGCACCTGCCACCGCAGCACCCTCCTCCAGGACTGTTGCAAAGTCTGCCGCCTGGTCCTGGGGCAACCCCTCCGCGAACCTGCACATTGAATTCCAGAGATTCAAACTGTAGAAACCCAGGAGCGCTTGGTGGTTCGCGATACGTAACTGTAGGGTCCCGGTGGAGTATACCTTGCGGCCAAAGAGATCGAGATTTTTATTCTCTTTGTTCTTAGGCGTGGTGCCCTGGCCACCCTGCCTATTTCACTGGTTGGCCACGCCCACCACCAGAGTCCCGGGGGCTGGGTGGGTGTAAAGAAATTCAAACCCCTCAGATGGTACATAGTATTTCTTCTCAGCGCCCTTGGAGGTGGGGGCAACTGAGGCAGGGGTTTGCCAGAGAGCCTTGGCCAGCTTAGGGACTCTCTCGTGAACCGACACGACCACTCTGGATGGTCCCGCCAACCCAGCCAACCCAAGGAGGGGGTCCTCCTCCTCAGAGAGCTCCTTCAACTCGATGTTCAGGTTGCTGGCCACCCTCTTAAGGAGCTCTTGATGGGCCCTGAAATCAGGAAAGGGCGCCCTATGGTCCCTGGTGGCTGCCTCATCAGCGGAAGAGGAAGAGGATTGCGGAGGGGGCCCCGTGGAGAGTCCCTCCTCAGGGTCCGATTCCCCCTTCGAGGAATGGCCCTTAGCCGGTTGTCTAGGTGGGGGGGGGGGAGGTACCGGTTGTGCTATTGAAGATGGGACAGATACAGTACCCTGTCCCATCTGTGCCCCCCATGGGCCCCAGTATGGCCACTGCCACGGTCCCTGTGGCCACCCTGGTGCCGGTATCGGTGCTGGCTGTGGTGCCTCGGGGCGGGACTTGTCCTTGCAGGACCCCGACCCACTAGAGCGGTGCCGGCGGTGCCTGCAGCTCCTGCCCATCTTCGCTGGGGACCTGCCCAGCGACGATGCCGACGAAGTAGAAGAGCGTCAGTGCTGTCGTGCACGGTGCCAATGGGTAGGCGTGCAGCTTGACGAGCTGGAGGACAACGACCTCCGTCTCTGTGCCGAGTGCTTCCGGTGTCACTTCCCCTTCGGGGACCAGGAGCGATGCCATCCATGCCTCCTCGGTGCCGAGCCCGATTCCAAGGAAAGCGACCGGCGAAGAGGCGCGGTGGTCTGCGCCGTCGGTGCCGAGTCCTTCGGCACCAGGGTCCGCGCCGGACTCCGTTCTGGGGATCGGGACCAGTGCCATGGGGGTGAAGGACTCGGTGCCGGGGGGGCCGAGCTGCACACATTGTTCGAGGTGGATCTGGAACGGCGTCGCCTCAAGCGCGAAGCCTCCAGTGCCGTGAACCTTCCTCGGTGCCGCGGTGAGGAGGAGCTCAACAGTCTACCCTCTCTGACCGTCTGGGTGGAGACTTGGTCATCGACTGCAGTCTCGACCACCCACCTGGGGCACCCAGCGCGGGTTTACCCCGGGACACTGGTCCTTGCACCCTTGGCCAAGGGGGGGACAGAGGCGTGGGTATGGCCATTGGGGCGCATGCCACGTGGAATGCCTCCAGTGTCGACGGTCCCTGCAGGGGCGCTCCCCCACCCCCAGGAGTCAGAGGAGGCTCCCCGCATGGAGATGCAGGCGCCGGAGTGGACTCAACAGGCCACGGCTGGTGCATCTCCCAACTCGACCCTGGCCATGCCGGCGGTGCGGGGGAGTCCTGGTGCTCGGTACCCTGGCACTTCCTTTTCCTCGGCACTGGGGACTGGCGGCAGGTCGACACCGGTGCCGGTGGAGCGCTCCGCACCAAGGAGACGCTCTGTGCCACGGGGGAACGCGCCGGTTCGGAGTCCGGGCGGAGCACCGACTCCATCAGAATGGCCTTCAGGTGAGCGTCCCATTCTTTTTGGGTCCTCGGTTTGAAGGCTTTGCAAATCCTGCATTTCTCCTTCCTCTGCTGTTCTCCCAAACATCTGAGACAGCGCTCATGAGGATCACTTACAGGAAAGGACTTGCCGCACGCGGCGCAGGACTTGAAACCGATTGAGGCAGGCAAGGCCGAGCCTTAAGTCCCTAAGGGCTTCTTATCTAATGCTAATTAAATACTTAACTACAGTAAACACTAGCTACTTAACTAATAACAATTATGAACACTGTCAATAAGGGGATTGCTACTTGCTGTATGCAAGAGGCAGGACACGTTCCAGTAACCGTTACGGGCAGAAATAAGGAACTGGGGGCCCGCAGGGTCAGCGGTGCCTCATATACCGCAGCATGAGTGCGGTACTCCAGGGGGCGCCTAAGCCGACCCTATGGGGCTTGCTAAGGGGAAAAAAGTTCCGGGAACCAGTGCACGGTGGCACACACTCACCTATATTGGAATGGATATGAGCAACACATCTCGAAGAACAACAGTTACTGGTAAGTAACCCTGTTTTATAGAACTAGCATGCACTAATACCTAATAATATGGTGCATACTACATCTAACGGATCTATTAGCTAACAGGCCCAATAAAAAGTCATACAGCAATGCAGAGCAAAAATTGAATAATGAAGGTACTGATCTTGCTGTATGGTTAAGTTTACACACTATGAGTAGTTCCATTCACTTTGAGTTAAGCATTTTGTTAAGACAGTCTAGGGGCCTAAATAAATCCTCTAAGAAACAACAGACAGTGCATATTCCTACCTGATTCTATCTGGTGAACATAAAAAGTAAGGAAGAAAATAATAAAACCAGGGAGAGCGGAGCTGGCTCTGGAGTTGTGGCAGAATGAGAGAACCTTCATCTTCACTGTAACTTGATCTAGACAACAGGAAGAAGGAGAAAAAAACTTAGGAGAGTGAGCATATCCCTCATTAACATTAAATCATTAAAGACAAACATTACAGAGGACACATTAAATAAAAAAGGAGTAAATATATTGTTCAGTGAACTCTTTCATATTATGGAGTTAGAAAAGTCATTTGATTAAAGTTGAAAATGTGCTTCCTTTATGAGTCTGATTTTGTCTCATCCCTGGTTTTCATACACATGGGAATTTGGGCTAATTTTTGTTCAGTTTTGTATAAAATAGTGAAACAGGGTAATTTTATCAAAACAAATAAATCCTGTAAGAAGCAGCAGAAGCCACAGACATTCCTACCTGATTCCAGCTTGTGAACATAAAATGTAATGAAGAAAATGATAAAATCCGGTAGAGAGGAGCTGGCCCTGGAGCTGTGGCAGATTGAGAGAACTTTCATCTCACTGTAACTTGATCCAGATGTAACACAGTCATAACGATTTCAGACAACCTGGATACAGAGAAAATGAAAATTATGAGCAGGATATAGTATTGGCCAAGCAAAAGAAGGCCCTACATGCAACTTGATTGCACTTCTCTGTCTGTGTAACACAGTAACTTTTGAATGCCGCATCTGATCAATTCCAGCATTTCATGGAATATTCTAGGCATCAGAGGGCAGATCCCTTTTTTTTCCCTGATTTTTTTAAGGAAAGATCAGAAAACCAAACAGGGGAAATGGGGCACACATAGGCCCCTGGCGTGTGGTTAGCGGAGCCATCATCTTTAATCAAGTCTGCAATTGTCCTATAGATAAAGAACCAGCTGATGGCTGCCATTCAACCTTCCACCATACCTATTACCCACCACCCCCTACCCATTGTCCCTATGGGGTTTAAAATGTTGACACCCAAAATTACTATTATCCCAGGCAAAAAGAAAAATAATAATTCACTGACAAAAACTTCTGTAACACAGAGTTAAAGCTGATGTATCATTTCAAGTGTTGATGAGCTTGTAGTCATGTTGCTTAAAGCATTATTGGAAGGTGCTCAGATACTACGGGAACATGATATAAGTACCTAATTAATATGGAATAGTATGAAAATCAACCAGCATCCTCACATGTAAGACTTTTGGGATTAACTACTTGTTTAGCCCTTATAAAGCAATCATTCTGTATGGAGAGATCCAGTGGCGTGATTGATGTGGCCATTGAACACCTTATATATCTTTTTTGTAAATAAGAATATGACACCAAAAATCTATCTAATCTATATCATCGATTTCTCATCCTAAAGAAACAACACTGACAGACCCCAGATATAGCTAACCACTCAGGCCAAAACTGATGTCAAAAGCAAGAGTGAAATGGTGAGCTGGCATTGCTGTTGAATAGAGGCGGAACAAATCGTGCAAGTGTTTGCAGAACTTAAAGCTGCCCAGGAGGTATCATATGCTGCCCAAAATAAATTTCAACACGATCTAAAAGAAAAGTGAGAAACTTCTGAAAAAAGGGTAAGGTGAAATCTGAGGTTTAGGCCCAAAGTACCTTTGTGGATCTGGGCCCATAGCAATACATTTTTTCTAGTGTCTGCAGAGTGGATGCATTTAAATCACAAGCAAGAAACTTTGATTTAAATAATTCATTTTACATTTGTATTTTTAGTTATTTTCCTAAAGAAAGGTTGCTTCTCATTGGTCAGTAACCATTAAAATATGTTGATTTGCCACTAAATAGAAGCTCAGCGTTATGAACACCTCGGGAATGGAGGCTTTTCATAACTCTGAACAAAACGTGACGGTTGCTCTTTTTAAAGTTTACAACTGAACGTTGACTTAATACAGCTTTGAAACTTTACTACACAGAAGAAGAATGTTGCTTTTAACTATCTTAATTTAAATGAAACAAGCACAAACAGTTTCCTTACCTTGTCAAATCTTTTTTTTAAACTTCCCCCTTTTTTTTAGTAGTTTACATTTAACACGGTAATGTTCTGTATTTGCTTTTTTTGTCTCTGCTGCTGCCTGATTGCATACTTCTGGTTCCAAACAAGGTGTGTGGTTGACTGGTCAGTTCTTAACGCTGGTGTTTGTAACTCTGAGATTCTACTGTATAGCCTTTACACTAAATGTGGTACTTCTCTGTGCTAACCAGGAAGATGCACTATATCTATATACATTTATTGAGATTTGTTTATTTCAGATTTATTCATGTATTCAGATTCTTATATTTTTACATTGTAACTATGTTCAAAATTGTGAGTGACATTTCTTATTTAATGGATTTTTTTTTACTTCTGATCTTTGTCAAGCTGCATTTTGATGGAAATTGGAATTCAATTAAAAATGAAAACTAACAAACAACAAACAAAACTAAACAAAAAGCCCACCCCAAACAGACAGCATTTAAAGACAGTTTTTTATTTCTTAATAAGACTTCACAAAATATTCTGGATACTGTAGAAGAAAAAAAGTAAGTTTATCAAAACAAGTTTTGCATTTAAAATTGAGTTGTTTAACAGAGGAATTATCTGTAGTTAGTGAATTGAACTGATTGGTTAAGGTCACTGTCCTTCAAGATTTTAGACCTGGTAGAGCTCATCCTCCCACACCTCATTTTCTATTCATAGATTGGAAGAGGATAAAAAGCTTTTCTGCTTTTATCAACTCCCAAACAATTTCTCAACTTTGAATGAACTAATTAAACTGAGCTAGCTGAATAAATTGAAGTTAAGAAAATATTTTCTCTGCACCTGCATAAGAGCCTACTGCTATCAAAAGCTAGTTTAGCACTTCAATGAACTCTGTTTCCAGTGATTTCTACCAGTTCAGTGGTTTGAATTTCTTTAAAACATCGGCAGCAAATATGTATTGCTTGAATATTGTTTTATGTATATTTAATTCAAATGATTTTAATAGATTATAGAATTTTAGGTTGTTACAATTTTAAATTTAATTTTGAAATGATTTATTTTTAAAAATAAAACTATTTATTTTAAATTAAAAATCTAAGTTTTAAAAACAATTCTGATTTAAATAATACATATTTTTTATTTAAAAATGAAATCCATTTTCATCCACTCTGAGTGTCTAACATTTCCTTCAGAACCCTATTGCGAAAGAGCTACGGCTTTTTGAGAAATGAAATTAATAGATGTGATTCATTGGTTTGTGTGTGGATGAATTATTGTAGAAAGCTCAAAATTTGGTTTTTGTGCCTTTTGAAAACGGAGCAGCAGCACTGCCAACCCCCAATATTCAAAAATCAAAAGTCAGTGTAATGCTCTCCCTAATGTGTTATGTCTGTTTTTGAATTGTCTGGTCTTGCAGCTTTGAGTTGTAAAATTGCATAATTGCATAATTGCTTAATTTCATTGGAGAACCCATGAAGAATGTAGTATTTGGGAAAAGATGTAAACTGTTACTCTTTTCTATTTTGCAGTGTCCGTTTCGGTTTCAAAAAAAAAAATATAAAAATCACACACACACACACACACACACACACAAAATCACAAGTCAGGTCCAAAAATCTACATGGGATTGATTTAAAAATCATGAGCTTTAAAATTCTAATACTGCTAATACATTTTAAGTACTCATTTTTTGCCTTTTTGTTTCTGACCCCTCAGGGTGCAGTCAAGTCATATTCCTAAACTTTTCTCTGCAACCGTGAAGACAAGAGCTTTACTTTTACTTAAATGAAATCTGAGATTCACAAGTAATTGTAAAACTAGAGAACTGGAGCTCCAGGAAAATTACCAGATAGTGTGAGACTTAAAATAAAATGCCAAAATTCACAAAATAAATAAATAAATAAAGAATTGTGAGCTGACAGCACTGTATCCGGTCAAAAATGTTTAAACAAAAATGATTTTTCAATAGAAATTGACATTTAGAAAAAACATTAAAAACAAATTTTCCTATTTGAATGTTTCTAATTTTTCAATGAAATGATGCTAAATGAGAAAATATATATTTAAAATTGACTCAGAATTGGAATTCTAATCAGGTAGAATCAAAACATTTTATTGACCCCTCCCCTATTCTTGCTAAAAGGAGAAAAGGAAGGAAAAAATGTAAATGGAAAAAAGAAAAAGAAAAAAAAATTGTTTTAATATTTGATTAAAAATCAAAATATAAAATATTTCAACAAAACAAAAATAATTTTAAATCACTACCTTACAACACTAATTCCATTTTTGACTACCTTTAGTCCTACAGATTTCCTCAGGAAATCTCCCCTCCAATGGCTGTTCACACAGTAGGAGATGATCAGTCAACCAACATATAAATATGTCTCTTTTTAAAATTATGTCATGAAATCTCTATTCAGCAGCATATTTGAGCTCATGATCTACTTTAGGCACATGCTTAATTCCCCCTCATTTCAGAAGGAGAAAAGGATGCATTTTTCCCTTTTGATTGATTGTGGAAATAATTTCCGTTTTTTCCCTTGAATGTGTCAGAAACAAAAGGATTCAGCCCCACAGTCAGAGGCAGAAAATTGTAAAGTCAACAAGCAGAAAGTTAGACTGTGGCACAGAAAGTCTTCCAGTATTCTAAATCCAGGAAGTTATTTGTTACACATCTCGCTCGGATATCTCTGAGAACAGGATCGGGCCCAGGGTTGTTGCATAAAACATAATAGCAAAAGAAACAAATTACTAATTCCACATGGTGTAGAAATCTCAAATTGACTTGCTATGAAAATGATCTGAAAAGTATTTGAAGGTAAGTCCATTTGAATGTACGTGTAATGCACTGCATGCATCTGACCAAGTGGGTTGCAGCCCACAAAAGCTCATGCCCGCAGAAATGTGTTAGTCTTTAAGGTGCTACAGGCCTCTTGTTGTTTTTGATGTGATGTAATGTATTCACAAAGAGTAACACAAATTAGCACAGGATGATTTAATCCTAGTGTTATTAACAATCTGGTTAAGCAATAAGGAGTATATATGAGGGGATATAAGAAGACATTTTGAAGCTAAATTAACCCACCTGATTGTAAAACGTCTCAGAAAGATCCATCGTCAGGCTGTGATCAAACCTCGTCTTGCTGAGATAAACTGAGTCACGTAAACTATACATCAGCAAAGTGCACAGCTAATTCTGGCTGCAAAATAGCTGCTGACTTTTCTCAGAGCTTTTCCTTGCACTTTAAAAAGAAACAAATCTCTTCGTATTCCCAACAGATAACGGTGCTTTCCTCTTGCAGCATTCGCCGAGGTGGAAAGCGAAAGTAAAGCAACACAGGCTATGGAAAATGGCAGTAATTTCAAACCCTGTCATGTGAAGAGATTATAGTCCTTTCTTAAAGAAACAGTCACACTCCTGCTGTGCTGGAAGTGTCTATGCCAGGCCAGCAGACTCTTCTGCCTGCTTTTTTTGTGGCCTGTAGTAAAATGAATTAGCCCCCAACCCTTGTCCCGGTTTTCCACACTTGCTATCTGGTCACCCTAAGGCTGGTTACCTTGTGTTTGGGGGGAGGGAGGGCATTACCCTCCCCCCAATCTCCACCCAGTGACTACATTACTTTCGTTTTCCAGCTCAGCTAATGCTGCAAGGGGGAAGCCAGTTTATCTGCTGGGAACAGACAGCGATTTCTTTTAAAAAGGGCAAGGAAAAGCTAGAAGAAAACGTTGCTGCTCTTTGCCAGAATTAGTCATGCAACTTGATAAACTGAACGAGTCACTTGAAATGTAAATGATCTCAACAAAATGATCACACCCTGAAGATTGTAAAACTTCTCAGAGGGATCAATCAGGTAGGTTAATTTAGCTTTAAAATGTCTTCTTATATCCTCTCAGATATAGTGCTTATTGCTTGGCCAGATTGTTAACAACACAAATGAGTAAATCATCCTCTGATAATTTGTGTTACTCTTTAAGTAAACACTGCATTGAATGGACATTCAAAATGATTGACATTCCAGTGCATCTCAGCTTATTTTCATAGCAATGTAACTCGAGATTTGTGCAGCATGTTGAATTAATAATTTGTTTCTTTTGCAATTGGGTTTTATTCAAGAACACTGGGCCGGAACCTGTTCTCAGTGAGATTTGTAACAAAATTACTTGTATTTAGAAAACAGGAAGAGATTTGTGCCTGTTGACCTTACAGTTTTCTGCCTCTGCCTGTGGGCCTGGATCCTTTTGTTTCTGATACTTTCAAGGGAAAAAAGGAAAATTATTTCCACAATCAGTCAAGACAGAAAATTGCATCCTTTCCTCCTTCTGAAATCAGTGGGAATTAAGCATGTGCCTAAAGTTGATCGTGTGTTAAAGTGTTGGTGAATAGGGATTTTGTGATATAATTAAAAAAGAGGCAAATTTATACACTGTGATAGAACATCTCCTCTGCGAAAAGCCATTGGAGGGGAGATTGATGAGGAAATCTATATAAGTAAAGCTAGTCAAAAATGGACTATTATTGTAAAATAGTATTTTAAAGTTATTTTTTATTTGAAATATTTTATGGATTTTTCTATTTTTAATCAAATATTATTGAAACATTTTTTCTGTTTTTCTGTTTTTTTCAATTTTCATGGTTTTTCTTCCTTTTCTCCTTTTACCCAGGACACGGGAGGGGGGGTCAATAAAATGTTTTGATTCCATACGATTACAATTCTCATTTTGAATTAATTTGAAATGTATTTTTTTTTTCATTTTGCATCATTTCACTGAAAAATTAGAAACATTCAAATATTAGGAAAATTCATTTTTAATGTTTTTTCTAAGTAATTTTCTATTGAAAAATCATTTTTGTTTAAACATTTTTGACCCGCTACAGTGTTGTCAGTTCACGTAAATTTATTGTGAGTTTTGGCATTTTATTGTGAATCTCACACTGTCTGGTAATTTTCCTAAAGCCCCAGCTCCCTAGGTTTAAGATTATATGAGAACCTCAGATTTCATTTAAGTACAAGTATATTTCTAGTCATTACGGTTTCAGAGAAAAGTTTAGGAATATGACCTGAGTGCATGCTCTGGGGTCAGAAACCAAAAGGCAAAAAAAGAGAACTTAAAATGTATTATTAGTATTATTATTTTAAGTCTTGTGATTTTTAAGTCAATCTCATGTCTCTTTTTGGACTTGATGTGATTTTCTTTGTGTGTGTGTGTGTGTGTGTGTGTGTGTGAGATTATTTTTTTATTGATTTTTCCATAAAGAAACAGACATTGCAAAATAGAGAAAAGTAAGTGACTTACACTTTACATCTTTTTCCAAACACCTCGTTCTTCGTGGGTTGTCCAATAAAATGAAGCAATTATGCAACTGGATTCTGGCAGTTTTTTGCCATCCTTTTTGTGTACAACTGTGTTTTCGAATAGTGGCCTCTGCCTTAGGGATGAGCACATGCGTGGCCACTGGGTCAAGGGTAATCTTATATCCTCTTCATGGGCATAGGCAATGTCTGGGGAAAGAAGATGGTGCAGCTCAGAAAAGGGTCTTTTCCTCCAAGTCCTTATTGGGGAAAGCTGCGGTAACACAACACTGATATTCTTATCTGCTGCTACCACTTTCCCATCCTTTCATCTCCAACCAAGCTATGCCAATCATACGTATACAGGAATAGGAGTGTTACAGAGGTTGTTTGAGGAGACTGATGAGGGACTATGCCGTTGGTCATCACTATCAAAGTCCTGTTGCCAGTTCAGAACTGCATGACATCTTGGTGCATATAACTCTGCCGCTTGCCATGAGGCTGAGTGACGTTAGCTTCTCACCATCATGCCAGCTTTAGTTACATTGTGGTGATATTGCAAACTGAAAAGCCTCACAGTGGTACCGTGGCAGTGAACGCCATGTTATGTGCCTGTATAAATTACCATAAAACTTCTCTCCCCTAGGAGTAGGGGTTTAATAAAGAAGCAAGTGGGACGTGTCCTTTCCCCCTCAGTCTTGGAGTATCTGCCCCTGCAAGGTGAGAGCTTTCTTCACACAAGCCTCAGTGGAGTCAGTTGGTGCATGAGAAAAAATCAAACGCCTGCTTGTGTGCTCCACCTGTGTGGGAGGGGGTCGAATCTCTAACAGTTAGAAGGTTATATGCACGCTGTGCCTCAGAGGGGTGTGTGGGGAGGGAGCTGAATGATACGTTGTTACATCTGCGGACTTCGAAGCCTTTATAGTATTCCACAGTTTGTCAGAGCCTTCTGAAGGAAACAGATGCAGTGTTCGTAATGGGGTGTACCATGTATAATGCTCCAGTCAAGAGTGTGTGTGTACAAAGCCTTGTCTACACTAGCGCTTATGCCGGCAAAACTTTTGTCGCTCGGGGTGTTATGTCAGCAGGAGAACTTTCCTGCCAACTTAATAAAACCACCTAAATGAGGGGTGGTAGCTATGTTGGTGGGAGAGCGTCTCCCTCCGACATAACACTGTCCACACTTAGCAGTTATACCGGCAAAATTTACATTGCTCGGGGGGTGTTTTATACACCCTGAGCAACAAAAGTTTTGCCGACATAAGCGCTAGTGTGGACAAGGTATAAGAGGAAGGGAGAGAACTTAATCTAAATGTGAAGTAAAAGGAGAATTCCTTTTGGGCTGTAATGGTTGGGCATTTCCCGTCCTTTCGTAGACAGGTGTATATGATACTAAACAATGTTTCCAAAGTGTTGAAAGTTTCCCTGCAATGTAGGATTGGGGACTGAGACTACGCGGTGTTTGTGGCCACTGAGGACATGGCTTGTTTTCGTTGTGGGAGTCTGACACATTTGGTTAATCTGTGTTCTCAGAAGAGGCAGGCTGGGAGGGTGGGGGCTTCTGAGGCGACGGGGTGGCGATAGCAGAGACAAGGTGCCAACAGGCTCTGGATGTCTCTGGAGATGTTGGTTCGGGGGGGTTAGTGCCAGGGGTGATGGATTCTTCCTAAAAGTCAGAAGCGGCACAAAGCCATGCCCCCTTTGTGACCTCATCCCTGCCCCTTCTCTTCCCCCCAAAGCCCCACCCACCCACCAAGCTGGAAGGAGAGCCTGGGCCCCTCCATCTGCCCAGGGTGGAGGTGCCCAAGAGCAGCTCCTGGCCTGCGTCCCCACTCCCCAGGCTCCCTGCCCAGGGCAGGTGGAGGGTCTGCGACTTCCCACAGCTGCCCATGCGACTCTTACCCCAACCCAGCTCAGGCTTGCAGCCTGGCTGGGAGGCAGGGCCTTGGTGGCTGAAGAGCCGCTGCCTGGCCATGGTAAGAGCCTGGATGGAGGCATAAACTTATCAAGCTCAGTCTTGAAACCAACTAGTTTTTTTGCCCCCACTGCTCCCCTTGGGAAGCTGTTCCAGAACTTCACTCCTCTGATGGCTAGAAACCTTCGTCTAATTTCAAACCTGAACTTGTTGATGGACAGTTTATATCCATTTGTTCTTATGTCAGCCTTGGTGCTTAACGTAAATAACTCCTCTCCCTCCTTCGTATTTCTCCCTCTGATGTATATGGAGAGAGCAATCAGATCTCCCGTCAGCAGTTGTTTGGTTGGGCTAAACCAGCCAAGGTCCTTGAATCTCCTCTGTGGAACCTGAAAAAGTCTTTCATGGCAGAAACAATGCTGGTTGTATAAGAACTTGAAATATAAAAAACCAGCTCTTACGGGACCTGTTGAATAGCAAAGTTCAGGGGGCGTTGGGCAGGGCCCGTTTTCAGGGCTTTTTTTCACCTGGATGCACCTGCTCAGTTCTTCTTTGGCCGGAAAAGAAACATGCAGAGCAGAAGGTGATTGGCCACTTCAGGATGTTGTTGGGCCTAGTGCTTAAGGATCCTGTGGGGATTAGGAACTTTGTTGTGATTTTTTTGTTCTCAGACTTGTATGCTGCAGAGCTTGTGTGCTCATCTGAGACTCCGTGTCTCCTTGAGGATCTTCCTAGTATCTCAATGGTGGCTGTGGACAGACTTGGACAGGACCTGATGTTCTCAGAATTGACTTCTGCCCTAAATGGCTTTGCTCCATCTGCTAATGATGGTTTGCCTATGGAGTTCTGCAAGGCCTTTTGGACCCTTCTTGGGCCTGACCTGCTCCAGGTTTTCCAGGAGAGCATCAGGGAGAAGATATTGCCACTCAGTTGTGGTCATGCAGTTCTTACCCTTTTGTCTAAGAAGTGGTACCTTGTCAGTGAAAGAATTGGAGACCTGGGTCCCTGCTTTGCTCCAACTATAAACTTTTTTCCAAAGGCCTCAGCAGAATAGACTGAAACCTGTGATTCGGTTGGTTGTGCACCATGACCAGACCTATTGCATCTTCAACAGATCCATTTTTAATAACCTTTTCCTATTGTGGGATGTAATTTTGACTACAAAATATTTCATTTGTACATCTGGTTGATTTCCCTTGATCAGGAGAAGACTTTTGATCAATGCCTAGAGTATTCCATGAAATGTTGGAATTGATCAGGTGCAGCATTCAAAAATTATTGTGTTACATAGAAACAGAAATGCAACCAATTTAGTGCAGGGCCTTGTTTGGCTTGGTCAGTAATGTATCTTCTTTATAATTTTCATTTTTCTATATCCAGGCTGTCTGAAATCATTGTGGCTGTGTTACACTCAATACATTTTTGTATTCTCCCCTCTCTCCTGTCATCTGGATCAAGTTACGGTGAGATGGAAGTTCTCTCAATCTGCCAAAGCTCCATGACCAGCTCCTTTCTACCGGATTTTATCATTTTCTTCATTACATTTTATGTTCACAAGCTGGAATCAGGTAGGAATGTCTGTGGCTTCTGCTTCTTCTTACAGGATTTATCTATTTGTTTTGATTTATACAATTTCCCTATTTAACTACAATTATACAAAAATTAGCACAAATTCCCAAGTTTTTCAACATAATTAAAAAAATGAATAAATACTGTTATGAGCTGTATGAAATCTTGTTATGGACTGAGTTGAAATCTTGTTCAATGTGATGTGTGAATGCGCCCTTTCACTTAATATAATTGTAAAAGACAATAAAGGAGCCGCACCTAAAAAAAGGCTAAATAGACTCTGCACAGAGACTAGCCCTGTGTGTGTTGGAGGAAGAGGGGAGACTGCAAAGACAGGGAGGAGCTTTTCCACTGGGTATTTTGATGGTGTGGAGGTGTGAGAGAGAACACACAGAATTGAGAACAGACAAGAACAGAGACAAAGTCGGAGCCATAAAAGCAAGAAAGC